>NC_143017.1:45063568-45191068 GCF_055824585.1 Amblyomma mixtum | reverse complement strand
GATGTGCAGGCCCAATACACGGAGGGTTCCAACCTCAGGTACCGGGTCACCATTCAGTTCAATGGCAATGGGGGAGCGGGGGCAGCGGTGGTTCTTAGGCCGGATGAGGAAGAGTTCGGACTTCTCTGGGGAGCAAGACAGTCCGATGGTCTGTGCGTAATTTTGGGTGAGGGTGGCTGCTTCCTGTAAGGTGTTCTCTATGTCTCCGTCACTGCCGTGAGTGGTCCACAGGGTGATATCGTCGGCATAAAGAGTGTGCTTCAGGTGGAGAATAGTGGCCAATTTTCGGGCGAGGGGGATGAGGGTAATGTAAAAGAGAAAGGGAGAAAGGACGGACCCTTGAGGGGTGCCGATACTCTGAAGAGTGTAGGAGGGGGAAGACAGAGGGCCGAAGTGTATCTCAGCTGTGCGGTCAGTGAGGAATGCTTGAATGTAGGCATACGTGCGCACACCCACATTCAAGGGGGATAGAGCAGTCATGATCGCCTGATGTTCAATGCGATCAAAAGCTTTGGAGAGATCCAAAGCTAAGACTGCCTTGGTGTGACCCGGAAGAAGCGGGTCGAAAATGTCGTGTGAGAGTTGCAGCATAGCGTCCTGTGCGGATAGATGGGGGCGAAACCCTACCATGCTATGCGGGTAAAGATTGTTGTCCGCCATGTGACTTGTGAGTCTCGCTAACACAACATGCTCTAGGAGCTTCCCAAGGCATGAGGTTAGCGAAATAGGGCGAAGGTTTTGAAGTGTAAGTGGTTTGTTGGGTTTAGGTATGAATATTACCTTCGCGTGGCGCCAGGACTGCGGGAGGTTACCCTCCCTCCAGCACTGGTTGAAGTATTTCGTAATGTGGGTGATCGATTGGTCATCCAGATTACGGAGCATGGAGTTTGTGATTTGGTCTGCACCAGGTGCGGAGTTGGCGCGGAGAGTCAGGAGGGCCGCTCTGACTTCCGTCTCCGTGATGTCGGTGTCGAGTGTTGGATTTGCTTGTCCTGTGTAGTGCGGTAGAGGTATGGGGCCGCCTGGAGATGTGTACATGGTTCGAAGTGTGTCTAGAAGGATGTCGGGATCGTCAATGTGTTCATGTGTGAGGCGTGTCACGTGGTGCTGTGTTGCTGATTTGGTGCGCGTGGGGTCAATGAGATGTCGGAGGAGTTGCCATGCGCGTTTGCTGGACAGGTTTCCGGCGATGCTGTCACATATCTGTCCCCAGTTGGATCGGCAGAGCTCCTCAGAGTGCTGTTGGATTTGTGTCTGCAGCGCGGCCAGCCGCTTCTTAAGCGTTCTGTTGTGTTTGTTGCCTTTCCAGCGTTCTAGGATGCTGTGATAAGCCTCCCAGAGGTGGGCTAGGCGTGTGTCAAGGGTAGGTGTTTCGGTTGTAGTTGCAATGTCTCGCGTGTTGTGGTGAACGTCATGCTTGAGTGACTGCACCCATTCGTCGATGTCTGCGATGGGAGTGTCTGGGAGGGCGGTCCGTACAGCGCGAAAGGCATCCCAGTTAATGAGTTTGTGTGTTGTATTTGCGTGACGGGGTGCTTTGTACGGGACAGTGATTTGTATAATGTAATGATCACTGCCCAGTGTATGTTGTGTTCTGTTCCAGGTAACGCCGCGGATACAGCGGCTCAGCGTCAGGTCCGGACTGGTGTCCATGCTGACACTGTTGCCGATCCTCGTAGGCGTCTGAAACGTGTTGTGCACAGTGAGTTGGAGGTTCTGCAGGAGCAGCCAGAGCCTGCGACCTCGATGTGTCGTGGTTGTGTATCCCCAGTCAGTATGCTGACTGTTGAAGTCCCCGCCGATGAGTAGGGGATGTTTCCCTGCTAGATGATGTAGGTCTCGCAGAAGTGATTCTAGCGAGGCCATCGGCTGGGACGGGGGGTGGTATATGTTTGCTATAAATATGGAAGGAAGTGAATGTGTGTGATGTATAAGTTCAGTGATCACGCAGGGCGTCTCAGACGTGATGTGATGAGTTTTGTAGGTGAGGCTGCGGTGGACAAGTGTGGACGCCCTGGGTGTGTTAGTGGTATCTGTATGTGTAGATGTGTAGGAGGGGAGGGTTGCCCGGTGTGCAGTCTCCTGTAGAAGTAGTATGTGGGGCGTGGGTGTGATGGTGGGAAGGAGAATTTGCAGAGGCGCGCGCTTTGCCCGGAAGCCGCGGCAGTTCCAAGTTAAAATGGGTAGATAATTAGTGTTCCCCCCCGCCATATTGGATGGTAGGGGGTTTGAGGATGGAAGTAAGACGGGTGTCAATTGGTATGTGTGGCTCAGGATAGGTGGTTTGTGCTTGCGGAGGAAGGATGGGGGGAGTGGAGGGGGTTTGAAGTTGGGTGAAACGATGGTTAAGATTATGTTCCAAAAGTTCCATCATCTTGGTAAGCATAGCGTCCATGCGCTGCTCAAGTTTTTCGGTGAGGGTGGCGGCAAGGTGATTGAATCTGGCCTCGAGGCGTGCGTCTAGCTCTTTTAGTTTGTGGTCAAATTTGGCTTCGAGTGCTGCTAATTTAGCGTCTATTTCTGAGGGTACGGGAGGGGGTGTGGCGTCTGTGGTGCGTTGTTTCTTTGCGGGAGGGGTGCTCGATGTGTCTGTGGATGATGGGGTCGAGTTAATGACAGTGGGTGCGGGTTTAGGGGGCATGGAGGGGGCGGGGGTGCTTAGGAGGGAGGAAAGGCGGCTTACCTCTTCACGCAAGGCCTTGAGCTCCTGGTCTCTCGGATCTGCCTGGGAGGACTGGGGTGGTGGGGGATGACGGGTAGCCTCGCCAGAAACGCGGTCTGCCCAGGTGAGACGCGGTCTGCCCAGCAGACGCAGCTCGACGACTTCCCGGTCGCCTTCTACAAGCCGGCAGAATGGCAGCAAGAGCAAACAATAATGTATTTCTCCGACCACAATGCTTCCTTCATGACAATCAAGAACTGCTAGTGGAGCTTTCCTTGAAGAAGGAATATGTGCGAAAACTATCAAGTTGTCTTTAATTGTACAACATGTCTTGCTCGAATTCTTTGCCTCACTCTATCGAAAAGCTGAAACAGCTGCTGAGTAAATACACGGTAAAGTGGCTCAGCTGATGAGCTGCGCTCATATTTCGCATTAAGAAGTAACGTAATTCGGCGGCAATTTTTTTTGCTCTAATTAAGAAACTAATTAGCCCACCTAAGCCCCCCGATTTCCCGTAGGAGCTTTTTTGAAGCTTTATTCGATGGTACAATTCTGTTTTGCATACACCCATTCGTTCGGACGTAATTGTGTGGACAAGCTCGTGATGACATGAAACAGCAAACAGAGCCATACTGTGCTTGCGCATTAATAATCTGCATATATCACCTTTCTGTATATACATAACCTCGTGAAGTGAATACAATTTGGAAAAAAAAAGTGAAGTGCCGTGGCGGAGTGACCGTCCCCGTCTCGAACGCCCGCAGCCCGAGTTCGATTCCCACCTAGACCACAATTTACCAACTTATGATCGACAGCTCGTGCGGACAGTTTTGCCGACAGCCTCTGTCTGCAACTTCCGTCCACGCCACTCATGAGCGAAGAAAGGTTTTCGCCCTGAAAATAATAAAATACTCATCCCCTTTTTTCAATGTCATGTCGGTGTGCAAAAATGTAGAGATGACCGTGTGAGTGAGCTGGGCCAGCCGCTAGGCCCAGCCCCGATCGAGGTCGCGGACGGAGCCGCAGCAAAGAAGACGCTCTCAAGACCAGAAACCAAGCAGCCTTTATTTCTTTCAGCGTACGTATTTAGAAGGCTGAGCAGCGCCCTCTACTTCTGGAGGCAGGATAGCGGGAAATAAATATAATAAATAGAACCGAAAAACAATAATAAAGTAAAAATAAAAATAAATAATTAAAGAGACGAAAAAACAAGAAATGAATACAGCCAAAAAAATGAAATAAACAAAAGCAGCTTTTGCACTGCCTTATCGTTCGGCAGAATCCCGATGAACCTGCGTCAATTTTTATGTCTTCCGTTTCGGCTTGGTTGCCGTTTATAGCGTTATTCATTCCCTTTCGAAGCTTAGCTGCGGCGATTGCGCACCGCATTTATTTTCAGCGGACAGTCTGCATCTAACGCAGTGCCCAGGAGATGAGAATTTCTCATGAAAAGAAACCCCCTCAGGAAAAGCACAAAAAATTTAGCTTGGTACCGTTTGCAATGAGGTCCGTCGGGACAGCAACAATGTGAAATTAGACTTTCATTTGACACCTGGCGTTAAGCGAAAACATTTAATCAGGAAGCGTTCTACGAATTAGCGGAATAGGCGGAGGCATGTTCACCTCGTCCATTCCTAACAGGTGGCAAAAGAAACCGTTTGCGTGTCTGGAGTTTGCAAGCAGATGTTAAGGAGTGAAGTACTATTTGCGCCACGTGTATTTCATTACAAAGCTGTTTTAGCCTTGGTGGGTAAAATCCCAGTAGAGGATAGAAGAGGAGGAAGACAAGAGGTGGCAGTCCCACCGCAGTCGTAGCCGTCGTGCGCGTAGGGCACCTTTATTGCTGCCTTCGATCACACTGTGCCAGAGCGTCGCCATGCCTCAAGACGGGATCGTGTCGCCTGGCATAATGACGCCGCCCGAAGAACCCGCACCGATGGCTTTGGCCGCTCTCCCGGTGGGCGCGGTGCCCGTAGTCCCTACCCTTGTGCACCCAGCGCAGATCGACGACCACGACCACGACGGCGAGGCTGAGGGCGGCCACGGACACCATAAGGCCAAGGCAGAGCCGCTGGTTCGTAATCTCTCTCACAATGTACCTCTCTCACTCGGCACCCACGCGCAGCAACAGATAGCTGCTATTAGACCACGTAATCTAGGGGACAGCGCAATGCATGCAGTACTGACCTACTCAGTCTGGTCCGGGTTAACAGCTTGGCGATGGGGAAGTTTTTATTCAAAGAAGTACCACAGGAACTAACCACGGCCTGCAAAAGTTTAATTGCCCAACTCAACGCAGGCATTCTGAACATCCGCCGGCAAGGGCGTGGGAAGGGACAAAGACACAAACCACACGATAAGTAAAAGCGCAGAGGTGGCTGCACCGAAAATTACCAGGAATTCGGGACAGACTCGCCGTAATGGCTCAATGGTAAGGCGCTCGTCTACCGAGCCGGAGTACCCGGGTTCGAACCTGACCGCGGCGGCCGCGTTTCGATGGAGGCGAAAAGAGGCGCCCGCGTACTGTGCGATGTCAGTGCACGTCAGAGATCCCCACGGGGTCTAAATTATTCCGGAGACCTCCACTACGGCGCCTCTTTCTCTCTTTCTTCTTTCACTCCCCCTCCCTTCCCTTACGGCGTGGTTCAGGTGTCCGCCGATATATGTGAGACAGATACTGCTTCATTTCCTTTCCTCAAAAACCAATTTACCTTTTCGGGACGGCTCTAAGCCAGTGACGCTAAGCTTTGAGGTCCATAGCGCTTCACAGAGGCACACTCCGTAATTATATTTTCTTTCTTAACGTCACTGATGATGTCAAACCCCTATTTTAGAGCGCAGCTCTTTGGCGTCCGTTCTTGGGTTTCGCGTCGTCGTCGGCCTCGTAACCAGCTCCGCCCCAAATGTCACGCTTTTCAATTGGTCGAAATGCTCGTGACGTCACAGTGCGCGAATTTCAAATGGGGCCAATTGTACTTTGGCTAGTAACCATGCAACCAATCAAAGGGATCGTATAGTGATGCTGCAACTAAGTTGGACTGAGTTTAGTTAATTGCTTAATTAATCAATTAGCCTAATTAATATAGGGGAGAATGAAGAGGTCAGAAGAAAAGAAAGACGCGCGCCGCAGCGACAACAGCGTCCGCGGAAGGAGACGCTGCTGAAAAAAACGAAGCCGCGTTCCCTCCACCACCACGCACTTCCCCACTCAGTATGACGTTGCTCGTTTCATATACGTTGTGTCGAACATCCTAGACAGTTCCAACAATTGACAGGTTAATGACAGAACACGATGGATAGAAATACAATAATATAAATATGAAATAGCCTAATTAGCCTTTCTAGTTAGACCGCATAAATCAATAAAACCGAGAACGAAATTGGTCGACTTGGGGAATCGAACCAGGGTCTCCGGAGTGCGATACGAGCACGCTAGCCACTCCGTAATGCCAGCTGAATGGTTTGGAATGAACAAAGGCGCGTCTAGCTAATACGGCGTCTTCGTTCACTCCCATCTTCCCCCTTTCCGTTACGGCGAGGTGCAGGTGTCCACCCAGCTATGCGAGAGAGATACATTTCCTTTCCTCAAAAAATAAATTTACCGTCCAGCAAGGCGTACAGCCGAATTGGCGATGGCGTTCTGTGGACTCCCTGGCATCGTTGCAAGACGCTGTCGCGTTCCACTCTTACAGGCGAAGCTTAACATGTTAACCACACATCAGTAACACACGCAGACAGTCAATGGACGCGTCATTCGCTGGCAGCACTTGATTCATCATTCACAACCACATTCTTAACGTACGCTCCCTTGCCGCACATGCCAAGGACGTACACCACGATCACATTCTGCGCCATTCCTCTGTACTTTGCTTTGCTGAAACCTGGATGGATCCCGAAGAGCCTCTCGAAATCATACATTTCCTATACTGCTGTGGTGCTCGCAGAGACCACAACAGAGCGGCGGGAGTCGCTATCTACTTGCGCACAGGTCTCTCTGCAATACCAGTCGAAATGTTTGGCACGTCACATGAAGTTGGCGAACTGTGCGCCGCAAAGTTGCCCAACGGCTTGCTGGTAGTAGCTGCCTACTTCGCCCCTACCGCACTCACGAAAGACGTGCACTTCCTGCAACTCGCATTAACCGTCCATCGATCCACACCGATGTTAGTAGTGGGGGACTTTAATGTTGACATAAAGACAAACAGCAATTTCCTAACACTTATGCGGGAGAACATCCCGTTCCTCTCGCTCGTAACGCGTCCCACGGCTGTGACAACCTCGCGAGGCACTTGTATAGATCTCGTCTTTGAGAATCAAGCATTGGTGTACCAAGTCGAACATATATCAGTCTATTTCTCCGACCACAAAGCTTCCTTCATGACTGTCAAGAACTGTTAGTGGAGTCTTTGTTAAAGGAATACGTGTTAAAAATAAAAAAAAAATTCTGTGATAGCGCATACATGTGTTGCTCGATTTCTTTGCCTCAATCTATCGAAAAGTTGAAACAGCTTATTTGCTGCGCTCAAATTTCGCATTAGGAAGTAGCGTAATCGTCGGTAAGTTTTTATTTTTCACACGTATTCCTTTAACAAAGACTCCACTAACAGTTCTTGACAGTCATGAAGGAAGCTTTGTGGTCAGAGAAATAGACTGATATATGTTCGACTTGGTACACCAATGCTTGATTCTCAAAGACGAGATCTATACAAGTGCCTCGCGAGGTTGTCACAGCCGTGGGACGCGTTACGAGCGAGAGGAACGGGATGTTCTCCCGCATAAGTGTTAGGAAATTGCTGTTTGTCTTTATGTCAACATTAAAGTCCCCCACTACTAACATCGGTGTGGATCGATGGACGGTTAATGCGAGTTGCAGGAAGTGCACGTCTTTCGTGAGTGCGGTAGGGGCGAAGTAGGCAGCTACTACCAGCAAGCCGTTGGGCAACTTTGCGGCGCACAGTTCGCCAACTTCATGTGACGTGCCAAACATTTCGACTGGTATTGCAGAGAGACCTGTGCGCAAGTAGATAGCGACTCCCGCCGCTCTGTTGTGGTCTCTGCGAGCACCACAGCAGTATAGGAAATGTATGATTTCGAGAGGCTCTTCGGAATCCATCCAGGTTTCAGCAAAGCAAAGTACAGAGGAATGGCGCAGAATGTGATCGTGGTGTACGTCCTTGGCATGTGCGGCAAGGGAACATACGTTAAGAATGTGGTTGTGAATGATGAATCAAGTGCTGCCAGCGAATGACGCGTCCATTGGCTGTCTGCGTGTGTTACTGATGTGTGGTTAACATGTTAAGCTTCGCCTGTAAGAGTGGAACGCGACAGCGTCTTGCAACGCTGCCAGGGAGTCCACAGAACGCCATCGCCAATTCGGCTGTACGCCTTGCTGGACGGTAAATTTATTTTTTGAGGAAAGGAAATGTATCTCTCTCGCATATCTGGGTGGACACCTGCACCTCGCCGTAAGGGAAAGGGGGAAGATGGGAGTGGACGAAGACGCCGTATTAGCTAGACGCGCCTTTGTTCATTCCAAACCATTCAGCTGGCATTACGGAGTGGCTAGCGTGCTCGTATCGCACTCCGGAGACCCTGGTTCGATTCCCCAACTCGACCAATTTCGTTCTCGGTTTTATTGATTTATGCGGTCTAACTAGAAAGGTTAATTAGGCTATTTCATATTTATATTCTTGCATTTCTATCCATCGTGTTCTGTCATTAACCTCTCAATTGTTGGAACTGTCTAGGATGTTCGACACAACGTATATGAAACGAGCAACGTCTTACTGAGTGGGGAAGTGCGTGGTGGTGGAGGGAACGCGGCTTCGTACTTATGTGTTTTTTTTTTCAGCAGCGTCTTTTTCCGCGGACGCTGTTGTCGCTGCGGCGCGCGTCTTTTCTTTTCTTCTGACCTCTTCATTCTCCTATATATTAATTAGGCTAATTGATTAATTAAGCAATTAATTAAACTCAGTCCAACTTAGTTGCAGCATCACTATACGATCCCTTTGATTGGTTGCATGGTTACTAGCCAAAGTACAATTGGCCCCATTTGAAATTCGCGCACTGTGACGTCACGAGCATTTCGACCAATTGAAAAGCGTGACATTGGGGGCGGAGCTGGTTACGAGGCCGACGCCGACGACGACGCGAAACCCAGGAACGGACGCCAAAGAGCTGCGCTCTAAAAAAAAATTCTGTGATAGCGCATACATGTGTTGCTCGATTTCTTTGCCTCAATCTATCGAAAAGGTGAAACAGCTTATTTGCTGCGCTCAAATTTCGCATTAGGAAGTAACGTAATCGTCGGTAATTTTTTGAATGTTAAAATACATGCGCCACGTGGTGGCCGCCAAGGGAAGTGGAAACGAATGTCCACAATTCCTGGTAATGGCTGAGGACAGCCGTGATTAGATAAGTGCCATATACAGAGCATTAACCCACGGTAGCGGTCGGCAGCGAGTCGTGTCGTGGTGAAGGGACTTGCGTCGCAAGCCCCACTGCTCCGTAAAAGTGCACGAAGAGCATAAGGCGCTCTCTCGGGAACGAGCAGGTTTCCGCGTCCACAAACGCGCTGTCCAGGAGCGCACTGTCCACTGTGTAGCCAGCGCTAGGCACTGCAGACGCAAGTTGCCCATGGCTGCTGTCTGCACGCACTGAAGGTAGACAGGCCGAGGTCATACGTTCCCAAAGGTAGCACAGGCTTTAGAGCGAAAAGCTCTACCCCTCCTGTGCTGAGCCTGAAGGTCATCTGGCTCTTAGATTTAACCTCTAACGGGAGGCGCGCCGCATGTGGCTATGGCGTCATGTCACGTGACTCACCGACGCCACAGCTGCGCTTGGCAGTCACGTCCGACGCTGGCTCCTGCTCGCCGCTTCTCCTCGCAAGCTGTGGCATGTGATGTGTCATTCGATTCGCTCTTGCGTTTGGCAGTCACGTCCGCCGCTGCGCCGAGCGCCGCTGTGGACGCTCGCTCTTGCACTAGTGGCACGTGACGCATCACGTGATTCGCTCTGCTTCGTGATAGAGCTCTCGCTCTGTCTATCCTAGGTCAGCTGAGTTGAGCCGCGGTCACTTTTTTTTTTCGGAAAGCAAATTGCGCACTATTGTCTCATTTCTCGGTATACATGTCAACCGCGCCGTAAAGGAAGGAAGAAAGGTGGGAGTAAAAGAAGAAAGAGGTGCCGTAGCGGAGGTCTTGGGAATAATTTCGACCACCTGGAGATCTTTAACGTGCACTGACTATCGCACAGCACACGGGCGTCTTTTGCCCCCCATGCGCAAGCAGTGCGCCACCTACCGCTGCTGCTGTGCTCACATACTGAAGCAAGACTTCAAGTCTGTATGTGGCTCGGCGCGAAATTTGAGTCGCGTGGTACGACGCACTTGGGCAGCAACGCAGTCAACTTAAGAGGCACTGAGGAGAGGGCAGGTTATAGTTGGCATGTGCCGATAAAAAATTACCGCGGGCACTGAAGGAACTCACGAGCGAGCAATACGAAGACCTTGCAGTTCTTTTTAATTGCAATCGTATTTCATTCTTATTGTGTTATATTACTTTATTTATTTATTTATTTATAAATAATAGTTGGTGCGGAACTACCAGTACTGATTATTAGTGTTTAAGGTTTCGCATTTTCCCGCCTTTGATGACGTCATACCGTTCCAAACAATCGCGGGATTTCAAATGAGACGGGATTTGACCGCTGGAAGCAGGGTGCGCATTATTGGTTTGCAGGACACGGCTGAAAGTTGTAGTGCCTGTAATAATTTTCGCAGGGATGTTGTATGGTCCAGAAGCACTGCATATATTTAGTACACTAGCTGATTTATGGATCCCGTCAGCAGGAATACTGATTTGTACAATCACTGAGAAATTTAGGTTCATAAATACAAACTTATCATTGCAGATTCTTTAATAAAAACAGTATATAGATATGCAATACATCAAAACAAAATTTATCTGGCGCACCACAATCATGTTTATTTACTGAAGGAATAGGAGAACAAGCAGAGTCTGAACTCAACAAATTCCGCTTTTTTCTCGGTTTGCAACTTTACCACACGCCGATAAGATAAGATCATAGAAAGGAAACCATGTTTCAGGGCATGCACGCAGTTACTAACCGGTTGTTGTTCCTTCTTTGGCTTTCCATTACAGCTGACATTGATCCAACGTCTCTTCTTCAGTACCGTTTAGTCCTCAAGGTCGGCTTCATAACGGAATGTTTTCGCACCGAGACACGACACGATTGCAGGGAAATAGTGTGGCACATTAAGGTAACAGGAGGAAGAGGGCGGTTCAATCGCTATTGTGAACTACGTCATTGATAGTCGCGGCGTGCGCCTTAGTCGTATTTTTATGTGCGTGAGGAAGCCTATTGCATACCTATTGCTGGCATAATTGCTAAACAAGAGATGATGCCGACCTGTATTAACCTACCCTGGCCAGATGTAACTCCTATTTCTTATCGAGCCATCAAAATCGTTCTGAGAGCAGGAAATGTGTTATTTTTTCACCATAACGTATTTGAACTGGACGACCCATGCTTAAAGTTTTTGTTTATTATTTTTGTGGAACAAAAAACAGCCTATGTTATAAATACTGGAAATCTGTAGCTGTAGTACTGTTAATGTGTTTCTGATCACTTCTGGTATTCTTAAAGGGTCAGTCTACTCACCGAGATGAGTGTATAAATAATGGCATATTCTGGTAGTTGGCACCCTATAAAATCAATAACGAGGGGTCTGCGCCCGGTTTAGGCAGGAATTTATATTTTATTTCGGCGTTAAAAGTCGCGTAAAAAAGCATGGTGGCGACCCCAAACGTTCATTTTGTTCAAGAAAGTGGTAGTCTTTTTTTGTAGAAGCATAAGTGAATATACTACGTACCATTTGTATGCCCCAATGTCAGAGAAACGCACGTTTTGTTCTAGTAAACTGTAGAAGGCGTACCGCTCGCTTTTTCTGTAAATCACATGAATATTTATAGTTACACGTACGCAAAACGCAGGCACATTCCCACTTTTAGTTCAGCGTATGCTAGCAGAGACGCAAAAATAAACTCAGCCTATAGTGGCGCCATCTGGTCGTCAGGACGGGAACCATTGCTGTAAACAAACCGACTCTCCACTTAAGCCTAGAAGCGGCAGAATCGTCACTCTAATTATTAAAATAAAGCAAATTTATCTCTTATATCTTTTCTTATAGGCGAGATGAGACGAAGCGAAAGACAGGCGCCCCATTTATGGCCAGTGAACGCACTGAAAAAGGCAGCAACAACGAGTATTCAGTCCGAAGCGAGAGGTCCGGCTTCGACGGGTGCCGCCATGTTTGTCGCCGCGCGGCGGAAATCCAGATGGTTGCCAGATGAGACTACCATCTCATACAGATGTGTTCCCACATTATTAAATTCTATTTTAAAATGTTCTAGCGCACTCCTTAGCACCACAGCTGGCTAAACGGTAATTTGAGTAAAGAGCTATCGGTTGCCGCAAAGAAAATATGGTCGATAAAATTCAGTAGACTGACCCTTTAATATCTGTACAGCAAAACCTAACCCATATGCTACAGTTCCCTGTCATTCTATAATGTACAGTCTTTGTCAAAAGTAACCAGGCTGCATGGTTTGCTTCTTTTTTTTCGTATAACAGAGTCATCACGGCTTCCCTAAATATCAAAAAGTTCTTTGAAGGAAGAACAGGGCTTCTTCTTACCATGCAGAGATTTAGAGCTTGAGGGCTGGCAAAATAGCTTTAATATACGACTGAGAAGAAAAAGGTGCAGCCTGGTTACTTTTGACAAAGACTGTACATAACGCATGTCAATTTTATTACGGAAGACGATTAATATATATATATATATATGTATATGTATATAGGTTGCGAAAGCATGAAGTGCTTGACTGCTTGCAAGAATATATAGCGAAGTATACGCTTCGTTAAAGCGGTTCCCCCCCCCCCCCCCCCCCCGGGTGTGCTCACCTTGTGGTCCCGCGAATGCCACACAATTTCTCTTTTCTTTTTTCCTTTTTAATTTTACTGTGTAAGCTTACATTTTTTTTACATTCCTTCCAATACTTCTCCTCAACCGGGCGTGGGCGCATTATTGCTGGGTGCGAAGAAAAAGCACTACTTTAAAGGTTTTCTTTTACCTATTTCACTTTTTTTCCCCGAGGTTTCCTTGCTCTTTTCATTTTCACGTTTTCTTTTTTTCTCTTGTCTGCTCTCTCTGTTGGAGGGTCACATTTTTTATTTTTTTATTTTTTTTATTTTTTTATTGCCCTCGCGGCCAGGAGAAAGAACAAGTTTTCGCATTTTTCTACGAAAGTTGTTGAACGGCCACGCACCTGTCACTTTGAGCTGGACACGCCTGTCAATAAGCAAGCCTGTGGTGCTTAACAAAGCAGAGGCCGCATCTGGACGTTGTATTTTCTTACTGAGTACCTCTTCCTCGCACTCTCTCTCTTTTTTCTTTTTTTTTTGTTGTGTGGGTCGCACTGCCTCTAATAATTTTTTAAGCGTATTTTTCTGCTATGTGCTTTGTGTTTCGCACTTACCTGTTCTGTACCCACCCCTATAAAAGGGGAGGCATTAACAATGTAAAATCACTCCTGAAGAAGGTCGGTCTTCCGATCTCAACGTCGAGTCGAATAAATATGTTTCCTTTAACGAAGCGTATACTTGGCTATATATATATATTCAGAATGTTAATTTCAACGAGGCTCGGGATCAGTCCTCGTTCCTGGTTACACAATACACAAGCCTTTCAGAGCAGTACTCGCTGAAAGTGCCATGTTTCTCTGCATTTTTCGTAACGCCGCTGAAAGCTACTCATGGATTCATTTTGAGGGTTTTTACTTTTCAGGCCGATCCCAGCCCATTCCCGCGGGCCATCTTCGCCGTGGCTCTGGTGGTCATCACGCTGTCCGCAGTGGTCAGCTTCTACGCGATGGAAGCCGCCAGGACCTCGAGTTCGGAGAGCCCGGCAACGACCCCCTTCAACGCGTCCATGGGGCAGTACGCGTCTGCTGACGCCACAAACGGCACGAACGCAGCAGGCGAAGACGCCATCGCAAAAGAAACTGAATAGACCACCATCCGTTCAACTCGTCATCAGCGTTGGTGACCTGTATGCCTTGTGAAAAGTGGCTTAAAATTTATGCTCAATAAAACTATGCCGTGGTATGTTTGCAGTATCGGCTGCGACGCTCAAGGTCACTTTAAAGGTCCAGATTACATTCCTCTCAGTCCCTCCGCTGAAATATGGCGCGGCTAGGATGTGTAATATAGTTGTCATATGCGAGCGACACAAAAACTAATGTCCTCTAATGAATATAAGATTATAGACTTATTGGCACTGGCGCCGTACGTGCGATTGCAACCCTCCAAAAGAAGCGAGTCTTCTACTTTGCCCACACCTAGACACCTTGATGTAGTCTCCTTCGCACGCGGAAGGCAGTTTTGTTAAGAGCGTACCTGGAGGTACCTGGAATAGATTGTACCTGGCTACGGGTGCCTGAAGTGGTGCAACAAAAGTTTCATTTTTGAACCAAAAGCTCTACTCCTTCCATGCAGAGCCTGAAGGTCAACTGGCTCTTAGATTTGACCTCTAACGGGTGGCGCGCCTCATATGGCTATGACGTCATGCTATGTGACTCGCCGAAGCCGCAGCTCCGCGCTTGGTAGTCTCGTCCGCCATGGGCTGGCTGCTGCGCGGCCGCTCCGCCATCACGTCACGTGACTAACGTGATGTGTCACGTGATTCGCTCTTTCATTTAGTATTCACGTTCCCCGCGGCGCGGACCGCCGCTCTGGACGCTCACTCTTGCAGTTGTGGCACGTGACGCATCTCGTGATTTGCTTTCGCTAATATAATTCCAGTGCTTGCTTACAGAGCCTTCGCTCTGTACATCCTGGCTGAGCTTAGTTGAGAAGCAGCCACTTTTTGGACATTCATTCCATGCCGATTTAGATTACACACGTTCAGCTGGGAAATGGCGTTTTGATTGTCTTAGACTTTCGCCGTGAGTTGTGAACAGAGGGAGAGAAAAGTTTTGAAGTTATACTGTATCCCATAGGGCTGCTGTGGCAAGCGAATACGAAACTCTAGTACCGACGTAAACTTACGTATCATTTACTATGAGGTGTCGAACTGCTATTACAAGAAAAATTCAAGGGGCACTTTCACTGTCTAATGTGCGTAGAGGCGAAGGCATTTTCCGGACCTCTTTGACTGCCTCTGTGGCACTGGTGACGTCACCACTGGATGACGTCACACATAATAAAGACTAATCATAAATAATTACGAATTACCAATTAATGGCTGATACTGATTAATGACTAACTACTAATTAACTGCTAATTAATGACGCTTAAGCTTTGCCTTCAGTAGTGGAACGCGACAGTGTGTTGTAGCGCTGCCAGGGAGTCCACAGAACTCCGCCACCTATTCAGTGGGGGTGGTGAAAAAACTTCTTTAATACTCAGAGAGAGTTTGGGGATCAGAAGACCACGCTACGTGGTCGGTATCCTTATTCCGGGACACCGCACGACGAGGCCCCATCTCGCACCGCTTTACTGGAGCCCTTTGGGACTCCAGTGTGGAGCAGTTGAGGAGGGCAGTCTTCCATGCCTCTCGGGTAGGGGTGGGGGAAGAGGCAAGGTGAGGATTCTGATTACATGCCCACACCATGTGAAAGATATCGCAGATCTCTCCACAGTGCGGGCAGCGCCCATCTGTGTCCGGATCAAAGCGTTTGGCAATGGCAGGACAGAGAAGAGTTCCTGTCTGCAGGCGCCGCAGAGTTCGCTCCTCCGCCTTACTCAGCCCCTTGGCAGGTGCCGAGTAGAGGCGGTGGTTATCGCAGTAATGCATTAAGATAAACCGCAGAAGCGGTTTATGAGCTTCTGAGCCAGGAGAGGTAGGATGAGGAGTCCAGTGTGTGAGCGCTCGGGCGGCCGCATCAGCGGCCTCATTGTCTCGTAGACTCTGGTGGCCAGGAGCCCAGATTACCGAACGGCGGGAGCCCGTCTTAGAATTTGGGAAGCAAGAGGTGATATTTCCCCTGCAAGATAGTGTTCACAGGCCCGGCGGGAGTCATTGATAACCATTCTCGATTTTGGATCTGTGGCAGCGAGAGCTATTGCGACTTCCTCCGCTCGCGTTGAATTTGGGGCCCGAAAATATAGCCGATCGACATTCAATTACCGGTGGACTACGGCAGCCGTACAGAATCCTGCGGCCGAAGGCCCTGTGATGTCCACGTAGTAGACTCCCTCTTTAGATCCATATTGCCCCTCAAGCGCGCGAACCCGCGCTTGTCGTCTGCCTTCATGTGAAGTCATGTCCATGTTTCGCAGGAACAGAACGACCCAGAACATATGGCGCCACAGCACCATAATGTTCGCTGTCCCCTCCGGTATGCATGTGTGTTGGATGTGTAAGCGGTTTAGCAGGCGGCGACCAGGAGCATTCTGCGAGAGCTGCGTGTATTGGTTCACGAGGTGAGCCTCCCGCAACTCCTTATAGGAGTTTACCACTCCCAATGCCTTCAGTTTGGCGTTGGAGGTAGCCACCGGGAGGTCCAGTGCTCGCTTTGTTGCCTTCCTGATGATGGCGTCAATGCGCTCGTCGTCTTTTTTGGTGGGGCGTAGGTACGGCACTACGTAGAGTATCCGGCTGGTCACGAAGGCATGGGCGAGACGTAGCGCATCCTTGCCCCGCAGACCACGCCGCTTGTTGGAAACGCGGTGGATCATGCGCCCTACCTGTTCACCTATGCGCTTGAGTTTCGCTATAGTAGAGTCCGGCCTAAGTTTGTTATTGATGAACAGACCCAGGATCCGGAGCTCTGCCACTTCTCTGATGGGACCGCCCGACAGAGATATGTGTAGAGACGTGTTGTCCTTGTGGTTTGTCCTGACGTGTAGAAGCTCTGATTTGGCGGGAGCACATTGGAGACCACAGTCGGCAGCATATGCATCGACTATGGACGCGGCCTGCTGAAGGTGATCCTCCATCTCCCCAAGGCTCCCCTCGCTGGTCTAAATTGTAATATCGTCTGCGTAGAGCGCGTGTTTTATGCCCTCTACCTGAGCCAGTTGGTCGGTGAGGTGCGTCATGGCGATATTGACAAGGAGCTGCGATAACACCACCCCTTGTGGAGTACCCCGTGTACCCATAGCGTACGGGCCGTATTCCTCCTCCTCGATCCGGAGGAGCGGCCGATGCGCAGAGAGAAGTCTCTGCCATAGGTGAAGACCTTAGCCCAGCAGTTAGTGGTGTTCAAGTTAAACAGTATGGTACCATATTTAACAATTTCACACGCCCCCTTAAAATTGAAGGCGATAACGGTCATGTCGTTTTGTTGCATGGCTGTGGGTCGTATTATGTCCCTGTGCAGTTGGAGTAGTACATCCTGTGCAGACATGTGCGGGCGGAACCCGAACATAGTGTCTGCAAACAGGCCCTTACCTTCCATGTATGGAGAGAGGCGATCCCGTACCATCGTCTCCATGAGCTTTTCCACACACGAGGTCAATGAGATGGGTCCCAAGTTGTCCGTTGTCACACGATTTACCTGCTTTCGGGATGAAAGTGACAAGCGATGGTTTCAATTCGGGAGGGAGTGGACACCCATCCCAGATCTTATTTATGTATTGTAGCAAATGGAGGTAGGCCGAGACCGAGATGTTCGCCAACAGTTTCACTGTTATACGATCCCGACCCGCTGCCCCACCTCGGCGCATTTTCCCCAGGTCCGCCTTAAGGTCATGAAACTAAAAAGGGGCGCCTAAATCCTGATTTGACTTGCCGGAGTACGTGTACTTGGGCCCAACCGGGTCATTTGTGCGGCAGAGATACCTGTAACACAAAGTGTCCGCAAGTTGCGCCGTCGTACCTTAGTTCCCGTGCAGAGCCATGCTAACCAGCCGCTGCTGCGATTCAGGGAGATATTAACATATTATAGCGACAACCACCGCCTTTTCCCTGCAAAAGGGCTGAGTAAGACGGAGGAGCGAACTTTAAGGCGCCTGCAGACAGGTACTCTACTCTGTCCTGCAATAATAAAACATTACGATCCTAACACGGATGGGCGATGCCCACACTGTGAGGAGACCTGTGATATCTGCCACATGGTGTGGGCATGTACTCAAAATCCCCACCTCCCCCCTTCCCCTACCCCTTCCAGAGAGGCATGGGAGACTGCCCTCCTCAACTGCTCCTCGCTTAAGTCCCAAAGGGCTCTGGTGAAACGGGCGACAGACGGGGCCTTGTCATGCAGTGTCCCGGACTAGGGACGCCGACCATGTAGCGGGGCCACTCTGTGGCTCCCAAACTCTTTTTCACAGAATAAAAGTTTTCACCACCACCGCCGGAGCTGTTTTTGCGTCTCTCCTTTCGTCTGAGAGGTGTCGATGAGGCTGCGTAAGAGACGCCAAGTCCCCTTCGGGCGCATCGGACGCGCTGACGAGTTGCAGTGTTCTATCCAATTGGAGTCGGTAGGATTTCGATCCCACCTCTCGGCACAGGACGCCCTACTGCAGATTTCACACGCTATCCTCAATGACATGTTACATCACACCAGAGCAATCCTGGCAGTCGACCTCACCAAAGCATTCGACAAAGTTACACACAGCGCCATCCTGCAGGGCATCCAAGAGCTGCAGTTGGGGCCTAAGACCTACAACTATATCCGGGCCTTTTTAAACGGTCGCACAGCCTCACTGCATATAGATGATATACAGACCCCCCCCCCCCCCCTTCACGCTTGGTAACATTGGTACCCCGCAAGGGGCGGTGTTATCTCCCTTCCTCTTCAACCTCACCCTCATCCCCCTGGCCAAGGCTCTCAGCCGCATCCCGCACTTAGGACACACACTTTACGCGGATGATATAACGGTTTGGACCACATACGGCTCGGATGGCGACATAGAATCGACCCTTCAGGAAGCCGCTACAACTATCGCTACTCACGCGGCAAACATTGGGCTTGAATGCTCCCCCACAAAGTCAGCACTCCTCATAATCCGCCCGCGGCGCGTCCCTACCTCCCCCATCACTATCTACCTGCATGACACTCCCATACCGCAAACACCTACCCTCCGCATTCCTGGCCTGTATTTACAGGACACGGGGAAAAACAACCTTACACTGAAAGCACTAAAACAGTCCACCTACTCCGTCATCCATCTTCTTAGAAGGGTTTCACATTCACGAGCCGGTCTAGATGAAGCAGATAATCTCAAGGTGCTGCATGCGTTTGTGCTTAGCCGCATTCTTTACGCCACTCCGTACCTAAACCTCTCCTGTTCGGATAAAGACAAGATCAATGCTCTTATCCGCATGGCTACCAAAGCAGCGCTAAACCTACCAAAGAGCACTAGCACGGACAGACTCTTAAAATTAGGAATGCACAACACTATACAAGAACTTATAGATGCACATCGCTACACACAGTACCTTCGTCTGGCTGGCACGGAAACTGGACGATATATACTGGATTCTCTGGGAACTCGCATACCGGCACACACGACAGACTTCATCTCTCTCCCTCGCGCCATACACTCCGCGCTTATCCTGAAACCCCTTCCTAAGAATGTCCACCCTGAATACCATCAATCCCGCCGAGTCGCGCGAGCCAGAGCTCTCCATAAAGAATATGGCACTTTAGAGGATGTGCGCTGGGTGGACGCCGCGTGTGGTACAGACCGTTCAGTAGCTGTGGCTTATCATCCAGCAGCCCCCCCCCCCCCCCCCCCCCCATTTACCCATTTCATAGACCCACCTTGTACCCCGGAAGAAGCAGAGGAAGCAGCTATAGCAATAGCCATTGCCCAAACAAATGCGGCTTATATACTAAGCGATTCCAAAACAGCCATTCTTAACTTCGCCCGCGGACGCGTCCATCCCCCTGCGTGGCAGATATTGAGAATGTGCACCCTAAATCCCGATAGGCGTATTGAGCTCGTGTGGGTGCCGGCTCACTCTGGCAATCCCGGAAATGAGGCCGCCGATAACATAGCCCGAGGACTTATTTGCCGGGCAAATGGCGACCCCAGCCGGGATTTCTCGAGGGAGCGGGCACACACGTTCTCAGAACTATCTCAACAAGCACGCCTTGCCCGTCGACTCTATCCCCCTCCCCACCCCCGCCTATCCCACTTCCAACAAATCCTCTGGAGGCGACTCCAGACCCGAACTCTTCCTACCCCTCAGCTTCTATCCCACTTCCGCCATGTTTCCCCAGAGTGCACTCTCTGCGGAGAACCGCACGCCACCCTAGACCACATCCTCTTCGGCTGCCCTGCCGATCCTCCCCCGCAGGGACGGCCCGCCATCGGTACATGGGAGGAATGGGAGGCCCTCCTTGCGTCGCAGGACCCGGACGCGCAACTTCGCTGTGTGAACCGGGGTGCCAGTGCCATGGCCCTACGTGGCCTGGACACATGCGCGTAATGTGAGGGCTGTGCGGTGGCCCTGAGACCTTGTACGGTCCAAACTCACTTGCTCAATAAAGTTTTCCATCCATCCATCCATGCGCGATGCCTTGAACTTTGAACGCAACGTTTTTTGAAGAAAGGAAAAACTGCTGTGGCTCAGTGATAAGGCACTCATCTACCGAGCCGGAGTACCCGGGCTCGAACCCGACCGCGGCGGCCGCGTTTCAGTGGAGGCGAAATGCAAGAGGCGCCCTTGTGCTGTGTGATGTCAGTGCACGTTAAAGATCGCAGGAGGTCGAAATTATTCCGGAGACCTCCACTACGGCACCTCTTTCTCTCTTTCTTCTTTCACTCCTACCTTCCTTTCCTTACGGCGCGGTTCAGGTGTCCGCCGAGATATATGAGACAGATACTGCGCCATTTCCTTTCCTCAAAACCAATTTACCAATTTAAATAGCGCAGTAATTCTCAGTCATCTCGGTGGACACCTGAACCGCACCGTACAGGAAGGGAGGAAATGGGACTGAAAGAAGAAAGATGGGCCGTAATGAAGAAAATGAAAATTGTATTTGAGGAAAGGAAATTATGCAGTAACTGTCTCACATAACTCGGTGGACACCCGCCATCCGTTTGCAGAGGAAGGGAGGAATTGGGAGTGAAAGAAGAAAGTGGGCCGTAATGAAGAAAATGAACATTGTATTTGAGGAAACGAAGTTAACGCAGTAACTGCCTTACATATCTCAATGGACATCCGGCAAAAACATGACACCTCTGCTCACAAGCTTCTGCTGACAGCCTTCTTTCGAGAAGAACAATAGGCATTAAAGGCTTTCGCCTTAAAAACTGCCATACGGAGCGCTAGCCGTCGGATTTCGTGGCGTAGACCGTCGACGCCCGATCATGTGACTTAGGCGACGACAATCGACGTTCGGTGACGAGACCGGTCATGTCGTCAAAATCCGATCACGTGACGGTGTCTGATTCACTGTCACGTTTCATTATGTGACCAGCGCCCTGACTGACTGACTGAAAAACTTTATATATTGTCACGACCAGAGGAGCCGTGAAGGTAGACGTCAGAAAGAACCCAAGACCGGGAGCCTTCTTTTTAATTATCGAGCCAGCTTCCACGACACAGAACAGAACAGCGCGCCACGAGAGCCCACCGCCGCTTCGTCGTCGTCTTCGACTCAGCGCGGAGGCCGCGCGGCGCGTTAGGCGCGTGGCATTATTCCCCCCCGCGAAAGCAAACATCGTCTCGATGTGGAATGGGGTATGTACAGTGAGGGGAGGAGGAACAAAGAAAAGACTGGGGGTGAGGTGAACTATACAGTGCGCGCTAGATGACATGCAGGGAGAATCAAGTACACACGTGGGGTAAGGGGAAAAGGTACGAAACAGCGTGAACACAGCGCTCAGTCACGCGAAAAGTACGGCTTTAAGCGCACTACATGGACGATTTCAGGCCGTTGACGCTGAGGGCCGGCGACCACCGTTCCATGGGGGACAACTTCGTAGTTGACGCTGTTCAGGCGGCGCAGGACTCTGTACGGGCCAAAATACCTATTTAAAAGCTTTTCGCACAATCCCTTGCGGCGCACTGGTGTCCACACCCACACGTGGTCGCCCGGCTCGTAGTGCACGTCCCTGTGCCGAAGGTTATAGTATCGGGCATCGGCGGATTGCTGGTCCTTGATGTGCAAGCGGGCCAGCTGACGGGCCTGCTCTGCTTGCTCCACGAAGTGGCCAGCTTCAGGGGGAAGCTCTGCGTCGCCGTACGGCAGCATGGCGTCTAGCATCATGCGGACCTCTCTGCCATACACGAGACGGAACGGGGTGAACTGGGTGGTTTCCTGCGTCGCGGTATTATATGCGAAGGTGACGTACGGCAAGACCTCATCCCAGGTTTTGTGTTCAACGTCGACGTACATCGAGATCATGTCCGCCAATGTTTTGTTGAGCCGTTCCGTTAGACCATTGGTTTGGGGATGATACGCTGTTGTTGGTCGATGAGCAGTATGGCTAAGCGCTAAGATGTCACGTAGGAGTCGGGCTGTAAACGCCTTGCCGCGGTCAGTAATGATGGCCGATGGGGTGCCGTGTCTAAGCACGATGTCGTGCATAAAGAAGTGGGCAACTTCGGCGGCAGTACCTCGCGCAAGGGCCTTCGTTTCAGCGTAGCGGGTCAAGTAGTCTGTGGCGACTACGATCCACTTGTGGCCGGAAGACGAGAGAGGAAATGGCCCCAGGAGGTCCATGCCGACTTTGTCGAATGGTATTTGTGGCGGCTCGATGCACTGAAGCAGTCCAGGAGGCTTGAGCGCGGTTTTTTTTCGCCGCTGGCATTGCCGGCATGTCCGGACATAATGCTTGACACTTGAAGTTAGGTTGGGCCAGTAATAGTTCTGCCGGATTCGGGATAAGGTGCGGGTAACTCCAAGGTGGCCGGAAGTCGGTTCATCATGGCAGGCAAGGAGGACTTCATCCCGCAGATCAGACGGTATGACGAGCAGGTAAGTTGTCGGACTTGAAGTAGAGTTCTTTTTATAAAGCACCCCTCTCCGCAGGCAGAACGACGATAGTCCACGAGCTAGGTGTCGTGGTATTTCAGGGCACCCACCTTCGAGATGTTCGATGAGCAGACGGAGCTCGGCGTCGGCACGCTGTCTGGAAACGAGCTCAGATGTGCTGACCGCTCCAAGGAAGCTATCATCGTCGGTGGTGTCTTGCGGAGGAGGTTCGACGGGAGCGCGTGACAAGGTATCAGCGTCGGTGTGTTTCCGGCCTGACTTGTAGGTGACGGTGAAATCGAATTCCTGCAGGCGTAATGCCCAACGTTCTAAGCGGCCGCAAGGGTCCTTTAAATTTTTCAGCCAGCACAGCGAGTGGTGGTCGGTGACGATACGAAACGGTCTGCCATAGAGGTATGGGCGGAACTTGGCGGCGGCCCAGACTACCGCTAGACATTCTTTTTCCGTGGTAGAGTAGTTCAACTCAGCACGCGACAGTGCGCGGCTTGCGTAGGCAATTACTTTGTCGACACCGTTTTGCCGCTGAACTAGAACGGCGCCAAGACCGACGTTGCTCGCATCCGTGTGCACCTCCGTATCGGCATCTTCATCGAAATGTGCCAGGATGGGCGGTGATTGGAGTAGGCGTCGTAACTCGTCGAAGGCAGTCTGTTGTTCGTTGCCCCAGGAAAATGATGTGTCATCACGGGTTAGGAGCGTCAGAGGGCTGGCGAGCTGGGCGAAGTTTCTAATGAAGCGGCGATAATAGGAGCACAGGCCTAGAAAACGACGGACTGCTTTTTTGTGGGAGGGGACCGGAAAGGCAGCAACGGCAGCAAGCTTCTCTGGGTCAGCGCGGATTCCGTCAGCACTAATGACGTGCCCGAGGAACTTCAATTCGGTGAACCCAAAGTGGCATTTTTCTGGTTTGAGGGAGAGGTTGGCGGATCGAACGGCTTTGAGGACAGTCCTGAGGCGGTGCAGATGTTCCGTGAACGTTGCGGAAAAAATGATGACATCGTCAAGATAAACAAGACAGGTCTGCCACTTCAAACCGGTGAGAACGGTGTCCATCATTCTTTGGAACGTGGCAGGAGCACAGCAGAGCCCGAATGGGAGGACGCGAAATTCGTACAGCCCGTCCGGTGTAATGAAGGCGGTTTTCTCACGGTCCCTCTCATCAACTTCTATCTGCCAATAACCACTTCTGAGGTCGACCGAAGAGAAGTACTTGGCTTGACGAAGTCGGTCGAGGGAGTCGTCGATACGCGGGAGCGGGTACACGTCTTTCTTGGTCACACTGTTCAGCTTCCTGTAGTCGACGCAGAACCGTAGTGTCCCGTCTTTCTTTTTCACGAGGACGACAGGAGACGACCACGGACTGCTTGACGGTTGGATGACGCCGTCTGTGAGCATCTCTTCGACCTGTGTTTGAATAGCATCTCGCTCACGAGGGGACACACGATAGGGCTGCTGATGGATGGGTCGGGCTCCTTCATGCGTGATAATGCGGTGTTTAACTATCGACGTTTGGCGCACTTTGGACGACGACGTGAAACACGCACCAAACTCCCGCAAGAGGTCCTGGAGTTGTCTCTTTTCAGTGGGTGGAAGGCCAGGATTTATGTCTACGCTGGTGACCGCTTCGGCGTCAGCTCCAGGTGTGTCCTCCGCACAAGCAAAGCATTCGGCCACTTCCTGAACATGGTCAACGTAAGCGATGGCTGTGCCACGGAACAGATGTCGATGTTCATTGCAGAAGTTGGTGACAAGGACCTCTGTACAACAGTCATGAAAGGATCCAAGGCCCCGTGCCACCGCAACCCCCTTAGTGAGTACGAGGGAGACATTAGGCTCGATAACCCGGAGTCCCCTATGTGGCTCGTCGCAGGTAACTCCCGTGAGAATGCTGGCACGTGGTGGCACCGTAACGTTATCGTCGGCGACTCGCAGGGCGGACCGAGAACCCTGGTGCGCAGGTTCTTCTGTGGCCATTGCGGTAGAAAACGTCACCAAGCGGTTCGGGAGGTCTATGATCGCACCGTGCTCGCGAAGAAAGTCGATGCCAAGGATGACATCGCGAGAACATTCGCGGAGAACGAGAAAAGTGGCAACGAATGTGCAGCCTCGAACCGTAACCCGGGCCGCACACATGCCGAGTGGTGCGACAAGATGTCCGCCTGCCGTGCGTATGTCGGGACCGTCCCAGGGTGTCGTCACTTTTTTCAGGGCTGTCGCAAGCCGTCCGCTAAGGATAGAGTAATCTGCGCCCGTATCAACCAACGCGCTGACCTCCTTTGTGTCGACGAGAACAGGGATATCCAAGGAGACCCTGCCTTCAGCACGGCCCGTCGATGGCTGTTGTGGAGGATTCAGTCGGTGCGGCGGCGGAACCTGGTCGGCGACTGGGGTTGCGCTGTCGGAGCGATTCAAGCGGCGCGTTGGGGGAAACTCTTCGGCGATGCGGCGTTCGGCGTCGGGGCGATTGGGTCGGTGCGGCGGCGGAAGCGGGTCGGCGATTGGGGTTGCGGCATCGCGGCGATACGAAAGGCGCGTCGGGGAAAACTGTGCAGCGATGCGGCGTGCGACGTCGGGGCGATTCAGTTGCTGCGGCGGTGGAAACTGCGTCGGATCGGCGTTCGGCGGCCTCGCCTCCAAAGGCCGCCGGAACTAGTTTTCCCGACGAAGGCTCGAGGAACCACGTTGTCCTGAGGCGAAACGGGACCCAGAGGGCGAAGACCGGCGTGGAGAGGGCGATCGCGACTCGCGGCGCGGAGGAGATGGTGAACTACGCTGGCGGGTGACATACTCGGCGATGTCTTGAGGGCGCTCTCCAGGGCGTGGACGGGGGCTGTCGACAGAAAAACCGCGTAGTCCCATTTCGCGATAGGGGCACCGCCGGTAGAGATGGCCGGCCTCACCACAGTGGTAGCAGAGCGGGCGTTGATCCGGAGTGCGCCAGAGGTCAGTCTTCCGCGGTGCCTGGCGCCGATCCGCCCAGTAAGGAGTCGGCTGGGCAGAGTGCACCGCGACCAATGGTGCGGTGTAAGGCGAAGGCCCAGGAGATGGGGCCGCGCGGCGCACGACGTCCGCGTACGTGACTGGCTGGACAGGAGTCGGGTACGGGGCGGGATCGTATGGCGTCGGTTGCGGCGCCGGCACAGCTGCAGCGTCTTGTGCCCTGAGTGCCTGTCGGACTTCCTCGCGGATGACACTGGTGACGGAATCGACGCGAGGGGCAAATGTGGCTTGAAGGTGCTGCAGCTCCTCGCGGACCACGGAACGGATGAGTTCGCGAAGGGAGTCCGGATTCGCCCTGGGATCATGGTCGAACCGGTCCAACGTTGATAGGGTCGACGTTTGGCGCAGTTGCCGGTCGTACTGATGGGATCTTTGCTGCAGCAATTTCTCCATATGCACGGCGTCGGCCAGGAACTCCGCGACGGTGTTGGGCGGGTTCCGCACGAGGCCGGAAAAGAGCTGGTCTTTTACGCCGCGCATCAGGTGCCGCAGCTTTTTTTCTTCAGGCATGGCCGGATCGGCGCGATGGCAAAGACGCTTCACATCCTCGACGTACATGGCAACACCCTCATTGGGAAGCTGTATTCGAGAGGACAGTGCACGCTCTGCGCTCTCCCGGCGGTCGCTGTTAGCGTACGTACTCAGGAGCTGACGTCGAAAGTCCGGCCACGTAGAGAAAGTAGTCTCATGGTTTTCGAACCACGTTCGTGCAGAGTCTTCAAGGCTGAAGTAAACGTTACGCAGCTTTGTAGCGTCGTCCCAGCAGTTAAAGGTCGCGACCCGTTCGTAGTGAGCCAACCAGTCTTCGGCATCTTCAAACAGGTCGCCGTGAAAGGGCTTAGGCGTGCGTGGAGTCTGAAGGGTGAGATAGGTGGGGCTGGCTGCAGGGACAGTCGTAGGCAGGGCGGGCAGTGGCGTCGCCATGAGTGGAGTGGTAGTTGAAGGCGCGCTGACAATAGGAAGGGCCTCAGGGGACAGGCCGCGGATCCTCCGGCTGGCACGATGGACAGGGGTGGTCACAAGAGGCGGACGCGTCGAGTCGTCCTCAGGAGTAGGGAGCATCGGCCGCACCTCCACCAGTGTCACGACCAGAGGAGCCGTGAAGGTAGACGTCAGAAAGAACCCAAGACCGGGAGCCTTCTTTTTAATTATCGAGCCAGCTTCCACGACACAGAACAGAACAGCGCGCCACGAGAGCCCACCGCCGCTTCGTCGTCGTCTTCGACTCAGCGCGGAGGCCGCGCGGCGCGTTAGGCGCGTGGCAATATGTACAGGGAGCGAGTGTAGCGGTCCTTAAGGGGCCGTCCCTTACAAACGCTGGGTGGGCTGCTTATTAAGGAGCCCATTGGCTGTAGCTGCTGCTTGGGCGCGCCCGACCAGGGCCTTTTGGCTCGCCAGGTAAGAGCAGCCGAGCAGGGCCGCCTCCCAGTCCTCCCGGGTAGGGTTGGGGATAGGGGGAAGGCGCGGGGTTGATTGGCATGTGGCAAAGGTCAGAAGACTTTTCCCTACAGTGCGGGCACTCACCTGTGCACGCAGGGTCAAAATGTTTGATGACTGCCGGGGACAACAGTGTTTTAGTATAAAGGCGAAGGAGTAAGCGTTCCTCCGCCTTCGTGAGGCCCTTGCAGGGCTCACGAAAGATTGCATGGCCTAATTGGTAATATTGGATGATTTCCTTGAAGGTAAAAGCCGGATTGGGGTCGGAGTCCGCATCGGGGAGAGACGAGGGCGATGCCCGGAGAGTGAGCGCGCGGGCAGCGGCGTCGGCCGCTTCGTTGCCCTCGAGACCCGTGTGCGTGGGAGTGTATACTATTGTGCGGGACGCGGGAGCCCCGAGGTAATTGCTATTCTGAAGTATTCGGTAATAAAGGGGAATAAAGGGAATAATAGGGAATAAAGCGCCTTTCGATGTTCCTGCAGGCCCCTCGCGAGTCGATAATGATGACCCACGAGTCCTGATCGGTGGCGGCGAGCACGATTGCCACCTCTTCCGCACGAGTAATGTCTTGTGCTTTGAACGTAAGCCTGTTCACTGCGGTGTTTTGGTGGACGACTGCGGCCGTGTACCAACCCCCATGGTGTAGGCCGGTGGCGTCCGCGTAAAATACTCCGCGTTTGTTTCCATAGTCGCGTGCCAAGGCTCCCGCCCGCGCGAGCGGCACGTCACCATGTATCCCTTGTTGCCACAAAGTGTGTGGGTGTTTGAGTTTACTGCAGCTCTTAGGTATTATGAAAAGAGAGGCAGCAGCACGACGTCAGCTTTCGCCGAGTTTAGAGCACTGCGCCGAAGAGCGCAGAGAGTTACCAATGTTTCCTCTGCGTGGCTGGTTAGTAATAAAATCGCATATCCGTCCAACACAAAGCGGTAAAAGTGCCGCCGAGGAGAACTTCATGCAATTTTTAGCTGTAAAGTTTTATTTAGTTCCTTGTGAGTATGCGTACGTTATTCCGGCTACTTTTGCTCGCACGTATGTTTTCATTTTTGCAAGGACTATTTCCAAATGGAACGCCCTACCTAACAATTCCCCGTTTTCTCACCCTCTTTGATGCGCTGTTAGCGCGGCAGCTGGCTGCTGTAGTCTCATTGCGTTCTTCAGTAGTATTATTATTATACTGTGCTTACTGTAGTATGTATTTATATTATTCCGTATTATGATAGATTGTATTAATGTACTTGCCGATTTTTCTTTTGTATGATGCCATGATGAGTGGTTATCACTTATGTATTTGTCCTCTCCAGCTTGTACATGCAACATGTCCGCAGTATTTCATAAATAAACAAATACTAAAGGACTCATTTATTGTCGAAAAACCGGGGCTCGAAAATCTCTCCGCCAGTCGATTCAAACTCATGACCTCCTGAACGCTCGTTACCCACGCGATGGGCAGAGCACGCGCGCTCAAACCCGGCGACTTGGATCGGGTACTCTGTTCCCATGTCGGTTTCCGTAAGGCAAAGCAGTTACAGCAGAATCGGGTCTTTGGCAATGTCGTCATAGTGGTGTTAAATTGTCCACACGTTGAGTAATGCCACGGTAGACTGGCCGGCCTGTTTCGACCGTAGCTTTACACTGAACCAACGCAGCTACCAACTTGTGTCACTACAGCCGTCTGAACTCATCGGGCAAGGCGCGGTCCTTGTTTTCGTTCACAGGATAGAGCTGGAAGTAGTTTTTTTTTGTTCTTCAAGTAGAGGCATTGCAGAGACGTCACCCGACTCAGCGCTCCGTACACCAACCTCTGTGGGTAGTTCTACACAATTGACCAAAGAGAAGAGGTCCCATGCGATGTGAGAAGACGCATCAACGTGCACCCCATTCCGCGGAATATGCATCCCGCATATAACATCGAGAGGAGGAAATCAAGAGGGGAAGCCCTGCAGAAGAAATGGGACAAGCAATCTAACACCCTTTACGTGGACGCAGCAGGACCAAAGAATGGAGTCATGACTGTTGTAGTCTCAACGCCTTCAGGGTCGATGGAGAACTGCGCCTCGGTCAAAACATCTAACCCCACTCACACAGAGGAGGCAGCTATTATATTAGCTGTAGCATCTAACCCCAACGCCGTTGTGCTCACTGATTCCCAGAACGCCTGTCGCAACTTCAATTACGGATTAATTCATAAGTCAGGGTTGTCATTGCTGGCTAAGCATCCACCCAACCAAGCTTCAGTCATCTGGTTTCCCGGTCACGTGGAACTACCAGGAGGAAACGAAGCCGCTCACAAGCATGCCCGCGCTCTTCTATACCGGTCGTCTCCCCCGATGACCATGAAGGGTACCGTGACCTGATAGGTTTAGCAGTGTATGCTGACAATCTCGCGCCATACAGAACAGTCAGAAAGGAGTACCCAACACCACACAAATCCCTCAATAAGTTAGACGAGAACACGCTTAGGAGACTACAAACCAACACATACCTAACACCAGCTAAATTACACCAGTGGTACTCTACACTATACTCTCCGCAGTGCCCACACTGTGGAGAGGTAGCTAACCTCTACCGTATGGTGTGGGCATGCCAGTTTAATCCCTTAGTTGACCCCATTCCCAACCCCTCGGAGGAGCAGTGGGAGGCTATTCTGCTCAGCGATGATCCTGACCGTCCGCACTGGCTGGTGGGGAGGGCCAGCGCAGCAGCAGCAGCCAATGGACTACCGTACTGCCGCGGTGGCTCAGTGGCTATGGTGCTCGGCTGCTGACCCAAAAGACGCGGGTTCGATCCCGGCCGCGGCGGCTAGAATTTCTTTGGAGGAGAAATTCTAGAGGCCCGTGTACTGTGCGATGTCAGTGCACGTTAAAGAACCCCAGGTGGTCGAAATTTCCGGAGCCCTTCACTACGGCGTCTCTCATAGCCTTAGTCGCTTTGGGACGTTAAACCCCACAAAACCAAAACCAAACTAGGCGGCCCACCCACACGTTCTGAGAATACTGAACAAATCAATTGGCGTATTCCACAATAATCTGATTGCACTCGTACATTCCCCTCTGTGACTAGTGGATTGTTATGGCGCTGGCCTGGACAACTGGGAACTAACCACGCCTTGTCGTCATGTGTTTCAACGTCCTAGTTCTGATCGAGAACGTCAGGGAGAGCAGTTCGACCGGGGTTCAGTCTGCTGCTATCTCCTGGCTAGTGCGCGCCGCAAGGTTTTGGAGTTGATTTTGATACAAACGCGTACAATTTGGAGATAATTTACGGTCCCAACTGTGCAGTTAACCAAGCCATGGGTGGTATCATGTTTGGATTATCATGTAAGGTTCTCCCGCACTAACTGTTGTATCGTAGCCGGGAGGCTGGGTGATTAGTCTTGTTTTTAAGGACGGAATTACTTGAGCAGCCATGTTCCCTTCCTCGTGGTTGTGATGACCAGTGACCACATCATTGGCGGGACATTAGATGAATAGTCGTTGGCGGCTGCCGCAATATAGTTGAAGTCATCAGCGTCCTGGTTCGAGTAGTGCAGGCGAATTGCGGCGAAACACTGGATGGCAGCCTGTTCGATGGTGATGAAACGAACCTCAAGGGCAACCTTCCCTTCAGCCACGGCGTCCCCAATCTTGGTTAGGATAAAAGAGAACACATTACTTTGGCGAACCACTTGAGGATAAGTAGTAATGTAATAGGGTGTGCCACGGCATGTCCGTAATGATGTACACGCTCCCACTCGTCTTGGGCCGTTTGAAGTTCAGCCTCTCTTACGGGTGCAAGGTGTCGTATGTCACCACAGCGGATAACTTCAAAGCCTCCAAACGGCTCCTCCATAAGGGGGGGGGGGATATCCCTCTCTCACCAGTATAACATGTGCAACTTCTCTGAGAACATGCTGACTTCGTCGTTTATCACACACCGAATGTTTCTGAACCTACGCTCAAAATGCGTCCAGATCGCTGGCTGGCAGATCTAGGTAGTAGTCCTTATGCGTAATGATCAGCTTAAAGGCAGAGTGGACATTGATACCATCGAAAAGCACGGAAGCCTTTCCAGAAAATCAGGGGGGCACTGTACCCGCCGCGGTGGCTCAGTGGTAAGGCGCTCGTCTACCGAGCCGGAGTACCCGGGCTCGAACCCGACCGCGGCGGCCGCGTTTCGATGGAGGCGAAACGCAAGAGGCGCCCGTGTGCTGTGCGATGTCAGTGCACGTTAAAGATCCCCAGGTGGTCGAAATGATTCCGGAGACCTCCACTACGGCACCTCTTTCTGTCTTTCTTCTTTCACTCCTACCTTCCTCCATTGCCTTACGGCGCGGTTCAGGTGTCCGCCGAGATATGTGAGACAGATACTGCGCCATTTCCTTTCCTCAACAACTAATTTTACTTTGTTGACCTAAAGGGGGGTGAGGCGAAAGCCTTAAGTGCAGTGTTCCTGCTTGTGTCACTGATGTGCGGTTAAGATGTTAAGCTTCGCCTCTAAGAGTGGAACGCGACAGCGTCTTGCAACGCTGCCAGGGAGTCACGAAGCCGCCAACCTTTTAGCCCGAGGTTCTTTAAACCGGGCTCAGGTGCCCTCGGATCGGGGATTCACGAAGGAGCGCATGCACTCATTCAGCGAGCTGACGCAGGCCTACAGAGCCTCACGCCAGCTCTACCTCCCGCCCCACCCCTCCCTAGATAACAAACACGCAACGCTTTGGCGCAGACTACAGACACACTCTCTTCCCTCACCCCTTACCTTAGCCCACTATCGTCCCTCCTTCCCCACTCCAGCATGCGCCCTATGCCCAGAACCCTTCGCCTCTTCCCTCCACATCCTTTCCCTCTGCCCGGCGGACCCTCCCCCGCGGGACCTAGAGAACCTCAAGACCTGGGAGGACTGGGAGACCTTGCTGCGCTCGGAGGACCCGGCCGTGCAGACCATCGCAACCGGCCGGGCTGCCAGTGTTATGGACCTTAGGAACATAAACACTTGAGTGCAGTGGGGTCGTTCGGGGACCCTGGGGCGTGCCCCGAATTCCTTGTACAATAAAGTTTTTTTTTCTCTCTCTCTCTCTCCACAGAACGCAATCGCTCATTCAGCTCTACGCCTTGCTCGACGGTAGATGGGTTTTTGAGGAAAGGAAATGTACCTCTCTCGCATATCTCGGTGGACATATGAGCTCCAGCCCACATGGGTCTGAAGGGCAATGAGGGAGCACATGAGCTAGCTCGAGGGCTCACTTTCCGAGAAGCTTATCACCCCGTCCCTAACATGCCCGCCTTGGTCAGGAAGGACACCCTAATTACTTCACGCGAGAGAACGCCGACTGCGCTCGGAGCGAGCGAACGCATCTTATATGCGGTCTGCGATTTTCCGGCGATTTCACCAGTTTCCGGCTATTTACAGCCACCAATTTTTCACAGGACGGCCCGCCACCGATCCCGCGTCACCTGTGGGACTTTTAACCACTTTCAGGCGAGTGCCTTCAATTTTACGGCCGATTTGCGGCCACGCCCGACCGCGGGAGCTAGGCCTAACGGCTCAGCACGCCTATAATTATAGTGAGTGCTCTGCTCCCACCTGCGGCGGCGACGCCCGCTTCGCCTCGACGGCGCTTCCCTGCATTTAAAGATGCAGTACACAGTCACCGGCACGGATGTTACCGCCGCGGAGCTGGCCGATAGCACTTGGACGGCACTTGGACGGCACTTGGACGGCACTTGGATAGCACTTGGACGGCACTAAATTCAACGCCGCTACAGACGCCCGCCACCACCGGCAACGCCGCCGGCCACCACCCAAACGCCCGTAGCCACCACTGGCCTGTCAGACCAACGACCCCGCGGCCGTCCACCACCGCCAACTAAAAGACGACCACTTCCTCGCCTGCCTACAGAGGACTACAAAAGAATTCAGGGGGCACTTTGACTGTCTAAAGTGGGTAGAGGCGGAAGCGTTTTCCGCACCACCTTCGCTGTTTCTGTGGCACTGGTGGCGTCACATATAATTGAGTACTAATTACTAAGTGATGACAAATCACTAATTAATGGTTAATTACTGATTAATGCCTGAATACTAATTAACTGCTAATTAATTAGCTTAAGCTTCGCCTTTAGGAGTGGAACGCGACAGCGCGTTGTAGCGCTGCCAGGGAGTCCACGGAACACCACCCGTTCAGCGCGATGCCTTGCCCTTTGAACGCAACGCTTTTTTAGGAAAGGAAATGGCGCAGTAATTCTCTGTCATCTCGGTGGACACCTCAATCGCACCGTACAGAAAGGGAGGAAGTGGGAGTGAAAGAAGATAGATAAAGAGGAGCCGTAATGAAGAAAATGAAAATTGTATTTGAGGTAAGGAAATTGCACTAACTGTCTCACATATCTCGGTGGACACCTGTCAAAATTCAGGGGGGCACTTTTTTGACCTAAAGTGTGGTCACTGATGTGTGGTTAAGATGTTAAGCTTCGCCCCTAAGAGTGGAACGCGACAGCGTCTTGCAACGCTGCCAAGGAGTCCATAGAACGCCATCGCCCATTCGGTTCTACGCCTCGCTCGTCGGTAAATTGGTTTTTGAGGAAAGGAAATGTATCTGTCTCTCATTTGTCGGTGGACACCTAAACCTCGCCGGAAGGGAATGGAGGAGGATGAGAGTGAGTGAAGACACCGTATTCACTAGACGCGCCTTTGTTCATTCCAAACCATCGAGCTGGCATGGCGGAGTGGATAGCACGCTCGTCTCTCACGCCGAAGACCGGGGTTCGATTCCTGAGCTCGACGAATTTCTTAATCGGTTTTATTTATTTATATGGCCTGACTAGTAAAGCTAATTAGGCTAGTTGGGTAATTAAGCAATTAACTAAGCTCAGTCCCACTTACTTGGAGCATCACTATACGATCGCTTCAATTGGTTGCATGGTTACTAGCCAAAGTGCAATTGGCCCCGTTTGAAATTCGCGCACTGTGACGTCACGACCGTTTCCACCAACTGAAAAGCGTGACATTTTCTGTCGACAACTGCTGCTTACAACGATGAGACATTAAAGGCTTCCGCCTTAAAATCGTCTTCCGACCGCAAGGCACCGTCGACCTCAACGCAGTCGGCCCGGCCAAATTGGCGATGGCCATCTACAACGCCGCCAAGATCGACGGCCGCCTTGCAATCACCGCCGAACAAGTCCGCGTCCACCCCACAAACAACACTGTCACCATCAGCACACCGGAGAAAGAACGGGCGTTCCTGTATGCTAAAATACGAACTTTAACCATTGACTCCAACGCCATCCTGGTAGCCACGTACGCCCCAGCCCCCGATGACTCCGTGCGAGGAATCATATATAGAGCCTACAGTCACGAGACCGACGCTGAGATCCTCGCTGAGCTCCAAGCTCGAAACCCCGATCTCCCCGTAGTCGCCGCACGCCGCATGGGCCGCACACGACATTTCGTGGTGACTATCGCTAATGCCAAGCTACCCCGCTACGTGAGGTACCTCGGCTTCACTTTTGAGGTGTTCCCCTATAAAAGCCGTCCGGAGGCATGCTTCAACTGCCGGAAGCTAGGCCACAGGGCGGATGTGTGCCCCCACCCGCGACAACCAACCTGCCGACGCTGTGGCGCAGCCCATGACCCTCCTCCAGCTGGCCAACCGCCCACGTGCCAAGCCTCATGCATCGTCTGCAAAGGTGCCCACCCTACAGGCAGCAGAAGCTGCAAATACCGGTTCACGTCCTCCACTCGGCCCAAGTCTTCCCCATCGGTCACTGACACCGATACCGGCTCCAACTCGGAAAACCCCGGACTCCAGTCCCGGTCCCGAGACCGCAAACGCGGCGACCACAACCTACTGCGGGACGACTCCTTCCCCCCGCTTGGCAGCGACAGCCCTTCCAGCAGCACTCGCAGTCGTTCCACATCCGCCTCACGCAGCTCTCGGGCCAGCTCTCAAGGCCGGCCGGAGATCAAAGCAGCCAAACAAGTTGGATGGAAGACTCCTGCACAATCACCGCTTCTCCACCAGATTCACAGGTAAGGGAGCTGGCAGACATGGTCAAGGAACTACAGCTACAATTGGCCAAAGCAAACGCTAAAATTCATAGCCTAGAATCAGCACAGGCAAACCCCAAATTGCAACCGCAGCAGGTGGCTCACGCTCCCACATCCGACCCCGTAGGTGATCCACGCATGGACACTGAGCAGTCTAAGCGCACGAAGCGTAAAGCACCTCCCCCCTCCTCACAAGCAGACATAGATGCCAAATTCGAGGCAGCTGATACGCGAATGGCCCAATTCGAGGGTGCCCTCCTTCGACTCGCCCCCACCATAGACCGTCTAGTAGAAAGCTGCGCCACAATGGCAGCCAACATCCAAACCCTTCATGCCAGACTCGATGCCGTCACGAATCCCCCGACATCCGCAACCCCCTTAAAGTCGACAACCCCTCCTAACTACCCAGCACCCATTATTGTCGCTACGTTGGAGAGTGCAACCGCGCGCTCACGTGCAGGCGGCATTCTTAAATCACCCGTCGTGCTATCACAGCGCCCCGAACCCTACGAGAAACGCGATGGCTAGCTCCCCCTTCACAGTTTGGCAATGGAACTGCAGGGGCTTCAAGGCGAAGCGGCGAGCCTTGGAGCACACCCTGCAGGCCCAGCCGCACACCCCCCACATCATCGCACTTCAGGAAACCTACATGGACACGAAACTTACCAGCTACGCCGCATATAACCAACAAACGACACCAGACCACCGGCCCAACACCGCCATCCTGGTCCGCCGAAATTTAGCAGCTAATCATATAGACCTTAGTTACCCCGAGGTTCCGCACACTTTCGTACAGGTCCTACCGAACAGCCGCTCACAAGCCCCGCTCCACATCCTCAACGTCTACAGCCCCCCTAGCGACAAACGCACACGAGTGGCAACCCTCGTTCGTAAGGTCTGCGCGACTGCACAAACAGGGATGCTACTCATCTTAGGTGACTTAACGCGCCGCATACCAAGTGGGGCTACCCCCGCAAAGCATGCGGTCGTAAGGGAGCCAAATTGTGGGAGACAGCCCAAACACTGGGCCTGACACTACTCCTAGACCCCGACAGGCCTACTCGGATTGGAAACAGTGTCTCACAGGACAGCTGCCCCGATCTCACTTTCGCCCGCAACATCCCAGACGCACGCTGGGAAAACCTCGGCATGAACATAGGTAGCGACCACTATGTTCTCAGCACAACCTTCACGGCTACACACAGCAAAGCCCCCAACCGAACAATCAGGCACACTAACTGGGACGCCTTCCGATACGTGCGCGCCAAACGTACTTCGGCCCCCATAGACGACCTGGACACATGGACAAACTCACTGCTAGAAGACACCGCCAATGCCACCTCCACGACTACCCAGGACGAGGATGGCCCCTCTCCCGACGCCAAACTCATACACATGTGGGAGGCCCAGCGCAGTCTTAGCGCTCGCTGGCTCCGCCAAAAACACAATCGACCCCTCAAGCTCTGTCTCGTTCGCCTCGAGCGAGAGATCGAAGCTTACTCCATCAAACTGAGTCAGGAGCAATGGCATCAAACCTGCGACCGTCTTAACGGCCAGTTAGGATGCAAAAATTCGTGGTTCTTGCTCAGACATCTACTGGACCCAACTCACACCAAATCCACATCTCACAAGAACCTCACCCGTGTCATACACGCTTTTCAGGGAACAAATGAGGAACTCCTCGCTACCCTGAAAGACAAATACATCAATACTTCCACTGAAATTCCCATCCCTTCAGGATACACGAGTGCTCAGAACACCAACATGGACGCCGACATCACGGCAGGAGAAGTCCGCGCCGCCCTCAACCAGATTAAAACCACCGCGGCCGCTGGCGACTACCACATCACAAACAAGATGCTTCGTAACCTCGAAGATCAGTCCGTCGAGGCACTCACGGACCTCTTCAACCAACACTGGCATGAGGGTCGCCTTCCAGACACTTGGAAGCATGCCAAAGTGATTTTCATACCTAAGCCAGGCAAGCGACTCGAGCTGGGCAACCTTCGGCCCATCTCGCTCACGTCCTGCCTGGGAAAGGTCATGGAACACGTCATACTCAATAGACTCCACACTCACGTAGACCAAGAGGACCTTTTCCCCCCACTATGATCGGCTTCAGGACCGGCCTCTCCACTCAAGACATTATGTGGCAAATCCAACACAACATCCTCGATCCGAGACCCATCCGAGCTACACGAACCATCCTAAGCCTAGATGTCAGCAAGGCTTTCGACAACGTGTCACATGCTTCCATCCTGGCAAACCTCTCACAAATGAATGTAGGCACTCGCACTTACAACTACATCGCCGACTTTCTTCATAACCGCACAGCAGAACTTCACATTGCAGACCTCCACAGCGAGAAGATCACACTAGGCACCCGAGGAACACCACAAGGAGCAGTCGTATCTCCGTTCCTTTTCAACACTACAATGAGAGGCCTCCCTCCGCTCCTGGAAGAGATACCTCACATTAAACACTCAATATATGCCGATGACATTACCCTGTGGACCAACTCTGGCTCTGACGGGGAAATCCAAAACTCCCTCCAAACAGCAATCAATAAAGTACACTCCTTTGTACAGGCGAACGGGCTCACATGCTCCTCCACGAAGTCCGAATTACTAGTCATCAAGGACAGACGAGCTCGCCTGCCCGTACCCGACCCGCAAGAACCTATTGTGCTTCAAGTCGACACCCATCCCATACCTCCGGTCCGCACCATCCGCGTTCTCGGTATGTTAATACAGAACAACACGCAAAACTCGGAGGCCATTCAGCGCCTCCGCACCACAGCCAATCAGATCAACGGCCTTATTCGCCGCATCAGCACCCGCCGGAGAGGTATGAAGCAGGATAACCTCTGTCGGCTCACGCAAGCTTTCCTCATTAGCAGGATAGTCTACTCCTACCCCTACTATCACCTCCGCCGGAAGGACGAGGAAGCTGTGAACAGCATTATACGTTCAGCGTACAAAGCGGCACTGGGGCTACCTCAGTACGCCAGCACACAGCACCTCCTCCAACTCGGCATCTACAACACGCTCACAGAACTCATAGAGGCACACAAGACCGCCCAAATCCACCGCCTCTCACGCACTAAACACGGGCGGCTCATACTTGACCGTCTCAACATCAACCCCATAGGCGACGTCCACCCCACGACGCCCATTCCGATAGGGGTCTATATCCGCCTAGTTATAAAACCAATCCCCAAAAACATGCTACCTGGCCGCCATGATACGCGCCGTCTGCTGAAAGCCCAAGCACTAGACGCCACATACCTTGCCGACGAACACGCAATATACGTAGATGCTGCACGGCAAAGTGCAAACACATACGTGGCTTGTGGAACCACGCCACAATCTACTCTCGTCACCGCCGCCACAGTAGTAGCTCACTCTCCGACAGCGGCAGAAGAAACCGCCATCGCGCTGGCCATCGCTGACTCACGTACGCGCACAGTCCTCAGCGACTCCAAAAGAGCGATACAAAATTACTCGGAAGGTTTTATCTGCCACCCCGCTGCACGCATCCTTCGCGGCTGCACTTCCGACCATAAGATCAATCTGGTCTGGGTACCCGCCCACGCGGGAAACTCTGGAAACGAAGGGGTCGACCGACTAGCCCGAGGACTGACCAACCGGGCGGCCGGCCCCACGGACCCAGACGCTCTTGCCGAGGCTCCCCAGACCTTTGCCGAAATTACCAATCTCTACAGAGAGATGAGACGCCAGTTCCCGCCTCCACACCCCGACTTGAATCGAGCGCAAGCCACCTTGCTCCGCAGGTTGCAGACACACTCCATCCTTAGCCATTCTAGACTTTCACTCATCGCAGACGGGGAATACGACCCCGTCTGCCAAAATTGTTACCAGGGAGAAATCGCCACCCAGGCTCACATCCTCTGGGGTTGCGCGGGAAATCCGCCTCCTCGAACCTTACTGCCAGCTCCCTCCGAAGACGGATGGAACCAACTCCTCAGAAGGCCAGACAAGAGCATCCAACTGGCACTCATTTCGTGGGCCTAGGAAGTCGCCCCCACCTGGGGGCCACACCAAGCCCACCTGCCCTAAATCCCGCCAATCTATGGCAATAAAGCTGTTTCTCTCTCTCTCTCTCTCTCTACTTCACGCGATCTGCTCCAGCACTATCGTCTTTCTCGCCAACTCTATCCAGGTCCGCACCAAGAACTTACAAAGAGAGAGGCCGTCATATGGCGCCAACTCCACACGGACACTTTCCCCAATCCCAAAAAATTCCGTATTATATTTCCTGAATGGTATATGCCGATGTGTAAACACTGCAATATCCCAGCAGACCTCCTTCATATGGTCTGGACGTGTCCACGACAACACATGCCAACACCCACACAACATACCTGGGAGGCTCGTCTACGCAGCTCTACCCTAGACGACCAACGAGCGCTCATCGGTCTCGCTCTAGAGGCTGCCAGATTCCAAGGAGTCTTGGTCGACCCCTAGATCTGGGCCATCGGCCCCTTGACTGTTTTAATAAATGTTTACCAACAAACCAACGGTGGACACCTGAACCTCACCGCAAGGGAAGGGAGGAAGATGGGAGGGAACGAAGGTGCCGTATTAGCTGGACGCGCCTTTGTTCATGCCAAACCGTCCAGCTGGCATGGCGGAGTGGTCTATTGTTTCCGGCTTTCTGCAGATTAAATAGTGAGATCCCCAGGGTAAAAAAAATTCCTTTCCTTCTAAAATTTTTTTCACCGGTAAGGTGCCAGTGTGCAGCTTAAAAAATTTTTTTTGTTCCTGGCGGCACCTTCATTTGTTTAACCCTCTTTAAAACATCTCTGCCTGGGCCTCCACTGTACAAGGGCCTGTACAAGGGTACTAGGAAAACTATATCGCACAAAGCACGGTACAGTTTCTTCCGTTTCACTGTCGACAGAAAATCATTTGAAAACCTCGCGGAAAGGAATCTCACACTCGCTACAGTTTTCCGGTAAGAGCCCCTGATCCTAAAGTCAACCTCAGTAGTAGAGACGACATATACTTCGGCAGCATGCGCCGAAGCTCAACTTGGCATATGGTGCGCAAAAACGGGTCTCTTGTGTCCCGAAAAAAACAAAAAGCGATTGACCAGCTGCCGCAAAAAAAATTCAGGGAGGCACTTTGGACCTAAAGTGCGGTGAGGCGAAAGCCTTAAGCGCTGTGTTGCTGCTTGTGTCACTGATGCGTTGTTAAGATGTTAGGCTTCGCCTCTAAGAGTGAAACGCGACAGCGTGTTGCAACGCGGCCAGGAGCCCATAGAACACCATCGCCCTTTCGGTTCTACGCCTTGCTCGTCGGTAAATTGGTTTTTGAGGAAAGGAAATGCATCTGTCTCGCATATATGGGTCGACATCTAAACCTCGCCGAAACGGGAAGGTAGGAAGATGGGAGTGAAGAGAGAGAGAGAGAAAACTTTATTTACAAAGGAATTCGGGGCACGCCCCAGGGTCCCCGCACGACCCCACTGCACTCAAGTGTTTATGTTCCTGAGGTCCATAACACTGGCAGCACGGCCGGTGGCGATGGTCTGCACGGCCGGGTCCTCCGAGTGCAGCAGGGTCTCCCAGTCCTCCCAGGTCTTGAGGTTCTCTAGGTCCCGCGGGGGAGGGTCCACCGGGCAGAGGGAAAGGATGTGGAGGGAAGAAGCGAAGGGTTCTGGGCATAGGGCGCAAGCAGGAGTGGGGAAGGAGGGATGATAGTGGGTTAGGGTAAGGGACGAGGGGAGAGTATGTGTTTGTAATCTGCGCCAGAGTGTTGCGTGTCTGTTATCTAGGGAGGGGTGGGGAGGGGGGTAGAGCTGGAGAGAGGCTCTGTATGCCTGGGTCAGCTCACTGAATGAGTGCATGCGATCCTTCGTGAATCCCCGATCCGAGGCCACCTGAGCCCGGTTTAAAGAACCTCGGGCTAAAAGGTTGGCGGCCTCGTTTCCGGGATTCCCGGAGTGCGCAGGCACCCATATCAGCTCCACTTGGCGGGGCGGGGGTGCATCGGGCGAGTCGAGTATGCCGAAAGCAGGGACATGAACTCGGCCTCGAGCGAAAATTAGAATCGCAGTTTTAGAGTCAGTTAAAATATACCGGGCTTCCGTGCGGGTTATAGCAAGTGCAATGGCGGCTTCCTCTGCAGCCTCTGGGGACGTATCTGGAGGGAGAGGTAGTGTGAGGAGGGTGGATGAAGAGGAGTCCACCGCAGCTGCTGTCGCTTCATCACCCGTGCAGGCAGCGTCCACCTATACGGCGTCCGGCTGGGGCCGTACGCTCGATGGAGTGCCTTCGCACGGGCTCTGCGGCGCTGCTCATGGTGGGACGGGTGCATATTCCTCGGGAGCGGCCTGATGAGAAGCTCTCGGTGAAGGGATCGTGGGATGGCGAGAAGGGTTGGGTCGTTGGCCGGTATTTTGATTCCCAGGGAGTCCAGGATATACCGACCTGTGGAAGCTTTTGTGAGCCTGATGTATTGGGCCTGTCGGTGGGCCTCCACCAGTTCCCCGATCGTGTTGTGGAGGCCCAGGCCTAGTAATCTGTCTGTGGGTGTGTTGAGGGGAAGATGAAGTGCTACCTTGAATGCCTTGCGAATCAAAGCATCCAAAGCGTTTATGTCATGTTTGGATAGTTGTAAATATGGGGTAGTATACAGTACACGGCTGAGGACAAAGGCATGAATGAGGCGACATAGGTCGCGCTCCTTCATGCCTCTATGATGTCCCGAAACCCTGCGGCTGAGGTGCGATATCGCGCCTGCAACCTGCTTGAGTTTCTTGAGGGTAGTGGTGTTTTTGCCATCGTTCTGGATGTGCAAGCCCAATACACGGAGGGTGCCAACCTCAGGTACCGGGTAACCATTCAATTCAATGGCAATGGGGGAGCGGGGACAGCGGTGGTTCTTAGGCCGGATGTGGAGCAGTTCGGACTTCTCTGGGGAGCAAGACAGTCCGATGGTCCGTGCGTAATTTTGGGTGAGGGTGGCTGCTTCCTGTAAGGTGTTCTCTATGTCGCCGTCACTGCCGTGGGTGGTCCACAGGGTGATATCGTCGGCATAAAGAGTGTGCTTGAGGTGGGGAACAGTTGCCAATTTCCGGGCGAGGGGTATGAGGGTTATGTTAAAGAGAAAGGGGGAAAGGACGGACCCTTGAGGGGTGCCGATACTCTGAAGAGTGTAGGAGGTGGAAGACAGAGGGCCGAAGTGTATCTCAGCCGTGCGGTCAGTCAGGAATGCTTGAATGTAGGCATACGTGCGCACACCCACATTCAATGGGGATAGAGCAGTCATGATCGCGTGATGTTCAATGCGATCAAAAGCTTTGGAGAGATCCAAAGCTAAGACTGCCTTGGTGTGACCTGGAAGAAGCGGGTCAAAAAGGTCGTGTGTGAGTTGCAGCATGGCATCCTGTGCGGATAGATGAGGGCGGAATCCCACCATGCTATGCGGGTAGAGATTGTTGTCCGCCATGTGACTTGTGAGTCTCGCTAACACAACATGCTCGAGGAGCTTCCCGAGGCATGAGGTTAGCGAAATCGGGCGAAGGTTTTGAGTGGTGAGTGGTTTGTTGGGTTTTGGTATAAATATTACCTTCGCGTGGCGCCAGGACTGCGGGAGGTTACCCTCCCTCCAGCACTGGTTGAAGTATTTCGTAATGTGGGTGATCGATTGGTCATCCAGATTACGGAGCATGGAGTTTGTGATTTGGTCTGCACCAGGTGCGGAGTTGGCGCGGAGAGTCAGGAGGGCCGCTCTGACTTCTGTCTCCGTGATGTCGGTGTCGAGTGTTCGATTTGCTTGTCCTGTGTAGTGCGGTAGAGGTATGGGGCCGCCTGGAGATGTGGACATGGTTTGAAGTGTGTCTAGAAAGGTGTCGGGATCGTCAATGTGTTCATGTGTGAGGCGTGTCACGTGGTGCTGTGCTGCTGATTTGGTGCGTGTGGGGTCAATGAGGTGTCGGAGGAGTTGCCATGCACGTTTGCTGGACAGGTTTCCGGCGATGCCGTCACATATCTGTCCCCAGTTGGATCGACAGAGCTCCTCAGAGTGCTGTTGGATTTTTGTCTGCAGCGCGGCCAGCCGCTTTTTAAGCGTTCTGTTGTGTTTGTTGCCTTTACAGCGTTCCAGGATGCTGTGATAAGCCTCCCAGAGGTGGGTTAGGCGTGTGTCAAGGGTCGGTGTTTCGGTTGTAGTTTCAATGTGTCGCGTGTTGTACAAAGACACCGTATTCACTAGACGCGCCTGTGTTCATTCCAAACCATCGAGCTGGCATGGCGTAGTGGTTAGCATGCTCGTCTCGCACTCCGGAGACCGGGGTTCGATTCCCGAACTCGACCAATGTCCTACTCGGTTTTATTTATTTATCTGGCCTGAGTAGAAGGTTTAATTAGTCTAAATGTGTTATTGAGCAATTAACTAAACTCAGTACCATTTACTTTCAGCATCACTATACGGTCCTTTTAATTAGTGGCATGGTTACTAGCCAAAGTACAATTGGCCCCATTTGAAATTCGCGCACTTTGACGTCACGACCGTTTCCACCAATTGAAAAGCGTGACATTTCTATCGACAACTCCTGCTTACAACGATTAGGCATTAAAGGCTTCCACCTTAACAAATGGCCCAGTCCCAGCCCTCCGTCCTGTACCCGTCTGAATAGGTTGATCCGGCTGGAGTGCTCTCATTCAGACGACCAGATGAAGACGGCGTGTAGCTTTTGAACCTCCACCTAGTGTTTGTAAGGATCGGTCCCTTACGGACTGATCCAAACACCTCCTGTCCGTTCTGAATAAATGTTTTCACCACCACCAGTGCAACACCTGAATTACGTACCAGAGGCTGCTGATAAAGAACAAGTTGCAAACAGTGGCTCTGGTAAAAATGGACAAGGTTATTCCTTTCCACTTATCCGCTCTCTCCCGTATTTCTTTGACCTGACCTTTCCAATACCGTTAACAGTATCGGTAAGCATGGAGCGGAGCGCCCAAGTACTTATGGATGCGGTCGTCCAAGGCACACTGGTGAACCATTCAGGCGTTGATGGACACCTTCCATGCCAGAGCCTGAGGTACTTCGACCAATTAAACCCGATGGCGGTATCTTGGCTGAATTCGCATACACATTTAACAGCCTCGCTTATGCCTCCCTCGTCAACCGCAAAGACAGCAATGTCATCTGCGTACGCCAAGAGCTTTACTTTGGCTGCTTGTAAACTGAACCCATTGATACTCCCGTTTTTCAGTATTTTCATACAAAGGCTCTCGACGTAAATAAAAAATATATAGGGCCGATGGGACAGCCCTGGCGCACCGAACGCTGCACGCGATGGCGGCCCCCAAACTCTTGTTAACAATCAATCTCGTCGTGCAGTTCCGGTATACCAGGACCACACCCTTACAGATAACAGAACCTACATTAACGTGGCCTAATACAGCAAACAAAAGTTCATGGGCGACGCAGTCAAATGCCTTATCTAGATCTATTTGGAGAATAGCCACCCGACCATCAGTGTCATCAGAGCATTCTAAGACACTGCGCGCTACGTGAATATTGGTAAAAGTGGACCGGCCTTTAATCTCGCAGGTCTGATGGGGACCAACTAAGTTATGAATGACAGTCTGCAACCTTCGCGCCAAAACCTTCATGAAAATTTTGTACTCGACGTTAGTGAGTGCTATTGGTCGGTATGCTGTTCACTGTCGTAATCTATCCATGTCTTTCCTTTTGGGAACCAGAACAGTGTGGGACAACGCATATGACCGAGGCAGCGCTTTTACTTTAAAGGCTTCATTAAAGATTGCGTTAAAGACCGGGGAAATAACATGCTTGAATTCTTTATTGAAAGCCGCACTGAACCCGTCCGGTCCAGGCGACTTACCAGGGTTTTAACTGTCTATTGCTTGCTCCACTTTTTTTGTCTCTGTCTGTCTTTTGTTTCGTCGTCAAGACGCGTTATGTTGGCTAGAAACGCCTCCTTAAATGTGCTAACATCAACCGGATGCGATGCGAAGAGCGCCTAATAATGCTTGAAAAAGGCTGCTTTAATGTGATCGATGTCCTTTGTTAAAACACCTCTCCATTCTATTTCGTTAATGTGGTTTCTTTCGGCACGAGCTCTTTCTAAACCAAGAGCTCGTTTAGTTGGCGCTTCCCCTGCAGCTGTGTCTTCTGCTCTTGCCCTCACCAGCGCTCCTCGATAACGTTTTTCTTCGATTAGCTCCAGCTTTTCTTTGGTTTTTCTTATGTCTTCTATCCATTTACCTGGCGCTCGGCATTCCTGTTTTAGCATCTTCTGGAGCAGCGCCTATAGCTCCGTTTCCTGTTGTTCTGCCTCATGATGTACACAGGTAGCTTTTTCTGTTGCTTTTAATTTTAAAGTTTCTTTAGTGAGCTCCCACTGCTGCCATATCCTAATGTTTCTACTGAGTTCTATTTTTTGATATTTCTTCTTTTTCAGTTCGGTTATAAAGTTCGTCCTGAAGTAACGAGTCATTTAATTTCCTCATTTCCCACGAAAAACTATCCCCCTTCTTAACGATCCCTATGCTGCATTGCACGAAACAATGGTCAGAAAATGATACCGGCAAAACTTCCTAACTATTTTACACATTTGGGAAGGGGTTTATTTTTGGGATGTATTGCAGTGAACCCTAAAGAAAGAATTACCACTTGACCCGTATCGCATTCGGTACTTATCTGTAGAAAATGAGGATGGGGTACAGTTTGACTTAATAAGGCTTAATGGCAGGCCACCATTGTGACAAAGACGCCAGACCTGCCCGAACTTACTTCCGGGAAAGCATGAACTGGTTTCTGGCCATCCAGAGAGCCGCTGCGGAGCCTACGTAGTGGCTCTCGAGACTAGAGTCGCTGTGTAATTTACGTGAATTTTAATCTGACGAAGCCAGATTCATGCTGGCTGACCACGACAGTGCGTTGTGTATGTACGTAGCGTTTAGTGTGCTTTGTTGATTGTTTGTTTTGTTGAATGTTATGTGTCAAAGCCAGGCAATAAAGAAAAAAGAAAGCTGGCATTGCGGAGTGGTTAGCGTGCTCGTTTCGCACTCCGGAGACCCTGGTTCGATTCCCCAACTCGACCAATTTCCTACTCGGTTTTATTTATTTATGTTGTCTTTATAGAAAGGTTAGTTAGGCTAATTGGTCTTTACCATTGTTCTAATGCCATGGATCATGTCCTGTCACTCACCTGTCAAGTGATGGAACTCTCTAGAATGTTCAACACAATGTCTATGAAAGGTCTAGAAACGTCTATTAATGATAGTTAAGCATGACTTGCACATTTCTCGATACTAGGTAATGTATGATTAGTAATAGTTAACGTGACCTTAAATAGTACACTAATTAATTAGTGTTAAGGTACAGCCGCAGTGCACAGTCCCAAATGCCACTTCTTAACTACTACTAATTACCAATTAGTCATTTAGTCATTAAGTACAATGATATAATCATGAAATACCTTTATATCATGATGAAGCGCCTCTTCCGGCGTGCTGGCGGAAACATAAAGGAAGTAGAAAAGGTAAAGCTGCTTATTTGAGGTATGGGTAATTCATCATCATCAGCCTGACTACACCCACTGTAGGGCAAAGGCCTCTCCCATGTCTCTCCAATTAACCCTGTCCTTTGTCAGTTGCCGCCACTGTATCCCCGCAAACTTCTTAATCTCATCCGCCCACCTAACTCTGTGCCGTCCCCTGCTACGTTTGCTTTCTCTTGGAATCCACTCCGTTACCCTTAAGGACCAGCGGTTATCTTGCCTTCGCATTACATGCCCTGCCCAAGCCCATTTCCTCCTCTTGATTTCAACTAAGATGTCATTAACCCGCGTTTGTTCCCTCACCCACTCCGCCCTCTTCCGATCTCTTAACGTTACACATATCATTTTCCTTTCCATAGCTCGCTGGCAGAAACGTGGAGGCTAACAAAGAGGGTTCAGCTTAAGTTAAGATGGGTAATTACAACCCAGCTGTAATTAGCCTAATTTCTCGTCAGACCACATAAATAAATAACACCGAGTAGGAAATTTGGTCCAGTTGGGGAATCGAACCAGGGTCTCCGCAGTGCGAGACGAGCACGCTAACCACTCCGCCATGCCTGCTTTTTTTTTCTTCAACATGGTGTTTATTACAGTGATGTAATGCTCTATGTACATGAACTATATACAAGCCATTATGAAAACAGTGGTAAACAATACATATTCAAAAGACCATGCACTAGAAAAGGGGCAATGCAGAGCACATCACTAATAGTGAGTGCCACTCCGGTTCGTACTCAGTCTGGGCATACACGTCTCTTAGATGAACAACCATTCGACTGAAGTGATCCTTTGTAGACACAACAGGTTCACAGTGTCTGTCCATCATGCGGGTTTTCCAGAGGCTGTGCAGTCCAATCAGAAAGAACATGTCCAGGGGTTCATCAACAAATGGCAGCGCAGTGAGATAGCGAACAGAGTGTGGAGTCAGATGAATTCTTTTTTTAAATGTGCGTTGCAGGATATCCCAGAAGAGTACTGCATCTTTGCAACTGATGAAACAATGCTCAATTGTTTCTGGTTTCATCTCAAAGGCGGCAATTAACGGTAGACACAAAAATGCCCTTTTTTATCTAACCATGTTCTAACGGGCAACGTACCGGTGTGTAACTTTAAGAAAAAGGGCTTTGTACACGGCGAGACTGGCATCTTACGTACTCTTTTGAGTACGTCATGCCCTGGTAAACCAAAATACAGAGAGCGGTACATGGGCGGATGGAAGAGCATACTAATAAAATCCTTATACAACTTTTTCCTCGACACTAAAAAAAAGGAACTCAGCAGTAAAACGAACAAGTAGGAAACGGACAGCCAAATACACCTCTTGCATTATGCCCCACAAACACGGACGGTCACAAACATTGGAAGACACAATGAGGTTGGGTAAAACATGAACTAAATTTGTTTGCAGGAATGAACGTACTATTGGGTGTGTAGTGTCACGAAAAAACATGAAACGTGACACTATCTGTCGGACATACAGGTGAACTAGACCAAGGCCGCCAGCGATTACAGGCCCAAAAATGTTATCACGCCTCATGGATTCTAAAGACGAATCCCACACAAAAGTAGCGAAAACCCTGTGAAAACGCTGGATAGGAAGTCTTGCGCAATGAATAATTTGCAGTACATAATATATTTTAGTGGTGAGAAACAGATTACAGGTGGTCGCCCTGCCAAAAATTGAGAGGCCATGGGGGACAAACGTTTGAACATAGCGCTGAAGAGTTGACACGCGGTCTTTCCAATAATGTGCGCTATGCTTATAGGCATTCAAAGGGACGCCAAGGTACTTCGGTGGCCTGCATATGCATGTTATACCAGCATATTCAGCAGGTGTCGAACCCCAGCTACCAAACCAAAGACCGCAACTCTTAGAGCGATTAATCCGACTTCCTGACACCGAACCAAAGTCATCCGTTAAACGAATAACCTCATCGATGCTTGGCTTATCAGTACAAAAAAAAAAACGCAAGGTCATCTGCATAAGCGAATACCTTCAGTTCCTGGCCCATTATTCGGAAACCATTGACAGCTCTACTGTTTATAACACTTATATAAAGTGGCTCCAAGTATATGCGAACAGGAGCGGAGACAGTGGGCACCCTTGTTTCACCGAAGACTGAATTGGGACTGGTTGCGAGAGACAGCCATTAACAATCAAGCGCGTGGTACAGGATTTGTAACAAAGGCGCATGCCAGTAGAAAGTATTGAACCGAGATTGACGTGATTTAAAAGTGCAAAAAGAATTGAATGGCACACTCGATCAAATGCCTTTGCCAGGTCGATTTGCAGCATTGCTAATTGTTCTTGAGCGTCACTGCAATACTGCAACACCGTACGCGCTACATGTAGTTTAGATTGTATTGATCGTCCCCGCAAGCCACGTGTTTGATGAGGCCCAATCAAAGTAGACATTGCAAGCAGCAGCCGATTTGACAGTACTTTAGCAAAAATCTTATAATCTACATTAGAAAGCGTGATTGGTCTGTAGCCATCTACAAATCGAAGTTTTTCCTTATCCTCGGTTTTTGGTATAAAGACAATATGACTTTTCGTAAATGACTGAGGCAGAAATTCAACATCAGTACTTGTCTCAAAAATTTGGGGCAGGACAGGGGCTAGAACGGATTTAAATGCCTTGTAAAATTCTCCTGAGAAGCCGTCAGGCTACGGAGTTTTCGAAAATGGCAATTGATCAATTGCATCTTGCAATTTACCCAAGCTTAAAGAGCCACTTATTGCCTTGCACTCATCCTCATTGAGTGGGTTAATCATGGACACCAATCGCGCTATATGATCATCATCAGCAGTGCTAGACGTGGCAGCAAACAGAGAGCTATAGTGGTTTTCAAACTCGGTAACTATGACATCTGTACTTGTGACCAGGGCACCACCACAGTAGAGCTCAGAAATTCGCTTGGCAGCCACGTGACGACGCTCATCTAGCAAGGCCTGTCTAGTAGGCTCCTCAGAGTGCAGAGCACGGTTGCTGCGGGATCGTACACGGGCCATGCCTGCCTGCTCGATGGTTTGGAATGAACAAAGGCGCGTCTAGTGAATACGGTGTCTTCGTTCACTCCCATCTTCCTGCTTTCCCGTTACGGCGAGGTTCAGGTGTCCACGGAGATATGTGAGACATATGCATTTCCTTTTCTCAAAAACCAATTTACCGTGGATCAAGGCGTACAGCCTAACGGGCGATGGCGTTCTGTAGACTCCCTAGCAGCGTGGCGGAATGGTCACGTGACCAAATATGGCGGCGCCCATGCTCCCGTGCTGTTAAGCGTCTGTAAATGCGCTGTTACCTTGGCCTGAATGCTTTGCTATGCAGTCCTCTAAGGAGAAGTGGCAGCGACAGGAAGAAACGAGAAAGCGACAACGTGCACAAGAGACGCCAGAACAGCGGGAAGAGTCTTGCAAAGCGTCGTGCTAAGGATGCAGCTCGGCGACAACGTTCTACCTCGTAGAGTGGTTCCATGTCATCTGTCACCGATGAATCTCAAAACCTGACTACTCAGGAACGCCGAAATGCTACCAGGCGAAGGCAACGCGCCGAAGTATCGCCAGAAGAACGCGCACAGAGACTCGAAAAACGGCGGATTACCGAGGTTGCCATTGTTAACGCAAGTTACCAGGTATAACCAGAGCTAAACCACTGTCATTTTTTCCCTATCGAGCCACGTGTTGACAGGTAGAGTTTCGGTGTGTAATTTATAGGAAAACGTTTTGGTGCAAGGAGAAATTGGCATTTTACGCAGTCGCTTTAAAACATCATGACCCATGAGCCCAAAGTAGAGAGACCGATTGATACAGTGGGGGCGGGAAGAGCGTTCATACCAAATCCCTGTACAGATTTTTGCTCACAACAATATAAGTAGTCATTTGAAAACCAAACTCTCAAAATACGCAAGGAGGCATAAACTTCCTGCATAAAGCCTAGTAAACGGGGCATTCAGTAAAATTGGAAGAAACTACTTAGTTCGGAAGTAGAGTCATGAAGTTAACCTGCAAGAATGCTCGAATAATGGGATGGGAACAATCACAAAAAGAGAAGAAACGGGCAACCAACTGTCTAACATTCAAGTGCTCTAGGCCCAGTCCTCCTGCAAAAACAGCCCTGAAAAGGTTCGGTTTGGTTTATTGGGGTTTAACGTCCCAAAGCTACTCAGGCTATGAGAGAGGCCGTAGTGAAGAGCTCCGGAAATTTCGACCACCTGGGGTTTTTTAACATGCACTGTGCACTGACATCGCACAGAACACGGGCCTCTAGAATTTAGCCTCCATCGAAAAAAGGTTATCACCAGCGGTTTGAGAGGCCGCTCCATTCAAAGTAATGTTCACACTGCGCGTAAAGTTCTTCAATATTCCTCCAGCTGTCATGAGCAGCTTGCTCTGCTTCAGGTCGACCTTGCGAAAGCATTTGACCGCGTTCGCCGTTCATTTGTGTTTTCACTTTTAAAGCGAGAAAACATGGGTTCTACTCTACTTAAAGGGACAGTGAGCAGAGCTCTATTAATATTTTTTATAGCAAAATCCGATAGTGCGGCATTTCATTGCTTTGTTTCCACTTGACCGGCAGCGAAAGATGGGTTTATTTCTAAGAAGTTTGTATTCGAAGTTGAAAAAGTTTTTCCCGCCGCTCTGATTCAAACTTGGGATTCTCTTATGACGACACAGCGCTAAGTGACGTGGAACATGATGTGCACATGACGTAACGCAGACGCCGTAATTTCTGGTGGCCAGCAGAGCGGCCTAACAGCAGCCGAAAAGAAAGCTACCGCCGGCCCCACGTTGAAGGCATCTATCGGCTATTGCGGCCGTCGCTACCGTCGCTTCATTTACGTTTGCACCGGCGTTTTGCCAGCATTACGATGGATCCCGTTCTCGAAGTCGTCAACGAAGTTCTCGCAAATAGACACCTTCAGCATACCGTGTACCTTGTTACCGTTAGCGGAATACCGGGAGCCCGCTTACCGCTGGTGACCAGGCGCTGATTGGTCCCGATGCTGCAGGCGCGCGCGTAGGTGCAGGGTACGGGGCGCCATCTGGAGACGTCAAGGAGATTTGCTCATGCATTGGCTTCGCCTCAGTGATTCGTGGCTTCTCGTGTCCCTGTGTTGCTAGAACTATTGGTTCTGGCAACACTGTTTTGTCCTATGACGTCATCACGCTTGTACTTGCGAGTTTGGCCTGTGGCGGCGATACCTGTATTTTGGTTCTTGCTCTTTTCTACGCTACAAGAGCTTTGTTATCAGTATGAGTGGCGTTTTTGTAATCAGGAGCTGGTATACTGTCGATACAAGCCAACTTCAATTTCTCCTCAGTGTCCCTTTAATGGGGTGCAACTTTGATACAGCAACTGCTCAACTTGATTAATTATTAATGGCCAGCTGTCGAACCCTATTCCAATCCGCTCTTCCGTGAAGCAAAGCTGTCTGTCTCCTCTGCTTTTTGCTCTTTACCTGGAACCGCTTTGTTTGAGTGTTTTGCGCAACAGTAACATGCATGGGTTCCCTGTTTTGGGTAATGTAGTGAAATTGCAAGCATATGCTGATGGTGGTGGTGAAAAACATTTATGGGAAATTAAGTTTTTTACAGAAAGGGGATTGAGGTAGGACCCTATTGGCCCTTTCCCCTTACAATACTGGGTGGAGCCCCTATTCCGGTGCCCCATTGGCAAGCAACGCCGCCCGCGTCCGTTGAACCAAAGCCTTTTGGCTCTTTAGGTCTTGACAGCCGAGCAGGGCCGCCTCCCAGTCCTCTCTGGTGGGGTTGTGGTTGAGGGAAATAGATGGGTTTTTGATTGAAACGCCCAAACCATGTGGAAGGGGTCATCCACCTTACCACAGAACTGGCACGCGCCATCAAAGGATGTATTGAAATGTTTAAGCACCGCCGGGCACAGTACAGTGTTAGAATTTTGATGAGGAGGCGCTCGTCAGCGCGATCGAGGCCCTTGCAAGGGGCCGGGTAGCGCCGGTGCTCCTACTTGTAGTAATCGGTGATTTGTTTGAATGTAAGGGCCAGATTGTCTGATTGGGAGTACCCTTCCAAGGACAGGGAGATAGCCCGGGGAAAGAGTGCGCGGGTGGCCTGATCGGCCTGTTCGTTTCCCTGGAGTCCCTGGTGACCGGGGGCCCAAATCAGGTTGCGTGGAGTTGGATCTTCGCATCGACAGCTATATTCCAGTATGCGCCAGGCAAGCGGGGGAGCCCAGCCCAACTCGTAGTTCCGACAGGCCCCTCGCGAGTCGGTGATGATGTGTTTTGACTTGGGATTCGTGAGAGCCAGAGCAATGGCAATCTCCTCCGCGTGTGTTGCGTTGTAGGCTTTGAAAGTGAGCCTGTTAACTGTGTTCTTGTTGTGTACGACTGCGGCCGTGTACCACCCCCCGTGGTGTGGGACGGCAACGTCCACGTAATACACGTGTTCTTGGTTACCATAGTATCGCGCCAACGCTTCCGCGCGCGCCTGGCGACGACCGCTATGGTCTTCTCTGGACATGTTGCGGGGAAGGGGTCGGATCCGGAGGGCGCGTCTCCAGGGTTTTGGCACTCTTACCCTTTCCTCAATGTGGTAGTCATGTTTGATGTGTAGCCGGTCCAAGAGGCGGCGACCGGACGTGGTCTGTGCAAGACGCGTGTATTGGTTGACTAAGTGGGCTTCTCGAAGCTCCCGAAATGTGTTCACCACGCCCAAGGCCAGAAGCCTCTGGTTGGACGTAGTGACCGGGAGATCGAGAGCCCGCTTGATGACTTTCCGCAGGATGACCTCCAGTTGGTCATCATCGTGTTTGCGCCGCTGCAAGTAGAGAGTTGAGTAGAGGATTCTACTCGTTACGAAAGCATGGGCAAGCCGCAGTGCATCCTTGCTTCGTAATCCGCCCCGCTTGTTGGAGACCCGGCGGACCATGCGGCCCACCTGGTCTCCCACTGTGCGAAGTTTGGCTAGGGTAGTGTCGACCCTGCGTTGATGGTGTATGAAGAGGCCAAGGACGCGGATCTCCTTGGCCTCCCGGATCGGTCCCGAGGGGAGACTGATGCGAAGCGGTGTTGTGTCCCGAGGGGAGGGAGAGAGAGAGAAAACTTTATTTACAGAGGAATTCGGGGCACGCCCCAGGGTCCCCGCACGACCCCACTGCACTCAAGTGTTTATGTTCCGAAGGTCCATAACACTGGCAGCACGGCCGGTGGCGATGGCTGCACGGCCGGGTCCTCCGAGCGCAGCAGGGTCTCCCAGTCCTCCCAGGTCTTGAGGTTCTCTAGGTCCCGCGGGGGAGGGTCCGCCGGGCAGAGGGAAATGATGTGGAGGGAAGAGGCGAAGGGTTCTGGGCATAGAGTGCATGCCGGAGTGGGGATGGAGGGATGATAATGGGCTAGGGCAAGGGGTGAAGGGAGTGTGTGTGTCTGTAGTCTGCGCCAGAGTGTTGCGTGTTTGTTATCTAGGGAGGGGTGGCGCGGGGGGTAGAGCTGGCGTAAGGCTCTGTGCGCCTGGGTCAGCTCACTGAATGAGTGCATGCGCTCCTTCGTGAATCCCCGATCAGAGGCCACCTGGGCCCGGTTTAAAGAACCTCGGGCTAAAAGGTTGGCGGCATCGTTTCCGGGATTCCCGGAGTGCGCGGGCACCCATATCAGCTCCACTTGGAGGGCGGGGGGGCATCGGGCGAGTCCAGTATGCCAAAAGCAGGGACATGGACTCGGCCTCGAGCAAAATTTAGAATCGCAGTTTTATAATCGCTTAAAATGTACCGGGCTTCCGTGCGGGTTATAGCAAGGGCAATGGCGGCTTCCTCTGCAGCCTCTGGGGACGTGTCTGGAGGGAGAGGTAGTGGGAGGAGGGCGGATAAAGAGGAGTCCACCACAGCTGCTGTCGCTTCATCACCTGTGCAGGCAGCGTCCACCCACACGGCGTCCGGCTGGGGGCCGTACGCTCGATGAAGTGCCTTCGCACGGGCTCTGCGGCGCTGCTCATTGTGGGACGGGTGCATATTCCTCGGGAGCCGCCTGATGAGGAGCTCTCGGTGAAGGGATCCTGGGATGGTGAGGAGGGTTGGGTCGTTGGCCGGTATTTTGATTCCGAGGGTGTCCAGGATATACCGACCTGTGGAGGTTTGTGTGAGCCTGATGAGGGACGTAAGTGCACAAATTCTGATTTAGCTGACGATTCGCCATGCCAGCTCGATCGTTTGCAATGAATAAAGGCGCGTCTAGTGAATACGGTGTCTTCGTTCACTCTTATCTTCCTCCCTTCCCGTTACGGCGAGGTTTAGGTGTGCACCGAGATATGCGAGACAGATACATTTCCTTTCCTGAAAAACCAATTTATGGACAAGCAAGGCTAGAGCCGAACTGGCGATGGCATTTTGTGGACTCAAGACGCTGCGCGTTCCACCCTAAGGGGCGAAGCTTAACATCTTAGCGATACATCAGTGACACAAGCAGCAACACCGCGCTTAATGCTTTCGCCTCACTGCACTTTAGGTCAACAACGTGCCCCCCTCAATTCTTACTCCTATAAAATACAAGCGTTTAAATGCCATGGCACCGTAGAAGGCACGAATGAAACAGGGACGGTGACTGACAGAGCAAGGGGACGAGTGGTGAAGCGGCAGCACATATGTCCCCGCCACGGACCCTACACACAAGGCTGAATTAATTGATGAACATCCGCAACCATGGTCGACCTCTGCCGGAGCCCATAAATTTCTGCACCATATGCAGCACGCACGATGCAATTTACCCAGGAAGTGTAAACGCGGACAAAGCTGTAAACTCTGGAGATCTACGGTGATTACCTCACGCGGAGACAGGCAACAACGTAATAGCTGCATCACTGCAAGCCGCCATAAAATATGTTTGTTCTTAAAAAGAGAAATTTGTTAAGCGTAGCAGCTGCGTTGCTGCATCATCTGAGGATCATTTTAATTCAAGTAGCTTGAAAGCAATTGCAAAAATTATCATATGAAAGATGATATTAAATAAAAAGACAAGTCATCGTCTGCAAGAGCAAGGCTTGAATGCGCTAGCCAGCAGTTGGTCAACGACTGCTTCTCTCTTGAGGTCACAGCTGAACCACTGATACCACTTACACCAACGTCTTGCCACACCGTATTATTAAGGCGGAAGCCTTTAATGCCTCATCGTTGTAAGCAGGAGTTGCCGACAGAAATGTCACGCTTTTCAATTGGTCGAAACGGTCGTGGCCTCACAATGCGCGAATTTCAAACGGGGCCAATTGTACTTTGGCTAGTAAGCATGCAACCAATTAAAGGGATCGTATAGTGATGCTCCAAGTAAGTGGAACTGAGTTAATTAATTGCTTAATTAACCAATTAGCCTAATCAACCCTTCTACTCAGGCCACATAAATAAATAAAACCGAGTACGAAATTGGTCGAGCTCGGGAATCGAACCCCGGTCTCCGGAGTGCGAAACGAGCATGCCAGCTCAACGGTTTGGAATGAACAAAGGCGCGTCTAGTGAATACGGTGTCTTCGTTCACTCCCATCTTCCTCCCTTCTCGGTACGGCGAGGTTTAGGTGTCCACCGAGGTATGCCAGACAGATACATTTCCTTTCCTCAAAAACCAATTTACCGACGAGCAAGGCGTACAACCGAACGGGCGATAGCGTTCTATGGACTCCCTTGCAAAGGTGCAAGACGCTGTCGCGTTTCACTTTCAGAGGCGAAGCTTAACATCTTAACAACGCATCAGTGACACACGCAGCAACACCGCGCTTAAGGCTTTCGCCTATCCGCACTTTAGGTCAACAAATTGCCCCCTGAATTTTTCTTTAACCTTAGGTTGCTTTTATTAATGCGAAAGCATTACTTTGCTATGTCGGCGGCTTTCTCTCATCAAAACCGTGTCCGCAGCGATTACGGGAAACTATAAATAAATAGATATCGTCTCAAGGAGGAAGTAGAAGAGGAAAGGCAGGGAGGTTAACCGGAAGAATAATCGGTTTGCTACCATCGGAGGGGGATGATGTGAGGATGTGGCGCTAAAAGTTTGATGCCGATCGCGTTGTTAGTTAATTAATTAGAGCCAAAAAATGACCAAGAAGGGCATGCTCGGGCCAGAAGAGGCACGAAATTTCAATCACCAGAAGTGTGGTGCCACGTGACACACCATGTGGTGTACCACATGATTGGCCCATGTGACCGAAAAGCTGGGCGGAGCCAACGCGCGGTGCGAAATTTGAATGTCTGAAATGAATACCGAGGTGAAATGATGGGAGCTTTGGAGTTAATCGAAATTTAATGAATAATAACAAATTATAGAAACGCCTGTAGTAAATGAAGGTGAATTAAGGTGCATCAGAGTGAATTAAGCCGAATTAACTATCTATTAAGATGGATTAATGTGAGTATAATGTGACTTAATGATACATCGGAAAGGATTATAGGTGAATTAGAGTAAATAAAGTGTGAATAATTGTGATTTAAGTGTAAATTAAATGAATCAATATCGAAATAAATGAATTAGGTTTGACCTAAATTGAATAATTGGGGATTAGTTGTGCCAAAATCGTCAACTATGTGATTTAAGTGTTAATGAAATCAATTAAATGCCAAATAATTATAGAGTAATGTGAATTAACTGTGGTTTAAGGAGAGTTATGTGATTCGATTGTCAGACGCGACGTCAAAATCGACATAGGCAGCGAGGAACGTCTAGAGGCCGAGAGGAGCATTTAGAGGCGGCGAGGAGGCGTCAATTCTTTCGCATTACTACAGGTATGGATGCATATATAGGAGCGCCCCCTTTAAAACGGGATGGTGGCAATATCCACCGCCACCATACTCAGGTTTTTTTCATTATTTTTGTTCAACTCTGTTGTTAATTCTCATTATGATCCGCCATCTTCTTTCACTACGGTTTCCTACACTTCTAACCTGATGTCACCTCTCTGCATTTCAGCCACCAATCCTCCAATCGCTTTTTGCTAACTTCCACTGCAGATTCATTTACATGACCATTGTAAATCTTTAAAGGGCTTAGGAAGAGTGACTGTGCCTTCATCGACATCCGGATGGATACCATATTTGAGTATGAGGAGTTCAATTGTTTGCACAGATCTACCACACACAGCACATGTGTCATCTTCGATAAATTTTTTTGCGGTTTCTGCAGTTTCCTCTAACGTTTTTATTTTCTGCATTTTTGTTTTTGTTTTCAGTGCTGCTGCCTTGCCGCATAGACTATGTTCACTCTATCCATCAATTACTCGGCACGTCCTCGCTGATAAAGAAAAAGAAGTTGCTTGATATGTGATCCGGAAACAAGAAACATTACGTTGAAGCTGGTTTCGCACCCAGGCGCGCCCCGTGGAGAGAGAGAGAGAGAAAAAACTTTATTTACATAGGATTCGGGTCATGGACCAGGGTCCCCGCACGACCCCACTGCACTCAAGTGTTTATGTTCCTAAGATCCATAACACTGTCAGCACGGCCGGTGGTAATGGTCTGCACGGCCGGGTCCTCCGAGCGCAGCAGGGTGTCCCAGTCCTCCCAGGTCTTGTGGTTCTCTAGGTCCCGCGGGGGAGGGCCCGCCGGGCAGAGGGAAAGGATGTGGAGGGAAGAGGCGAAGGGTTCTGGGCATTGAGCGCATGCCGGAGTGGGGAAGGAGGGATGATAGTGGGATATGTTAAGGGGTGAAGGGAGAGTGTGTGTCTGTAGTCTGCGCCAGAGTGTTGCGTGTCTGTTATCTAGGGAGGGGTGGAGCGGGGGCAGAGCTGGCGTGAGGCTCTGTATGCCTGGGTCAGCTCACTGAATGAGTGCATGCGCTCCTTCGTGAATCCCCGATCAGAGGCCACCTGAGCCCGGTTTAAAGAACCTCGGGATAATAGGCTGGCGGCCTCGTTTCCGCGATTCCCGGGGTACACAGGCACTCATATCTGCTCCACATGGCGGGGCGGGGGTGCATCGGGCGAGTCCAGTATGTGAAAAGCACGGACATGAACTCGGTCTCGAGCAAAATTTTGTATCGCAGTTTTAGAGTCACTTAAAATATACCGGGTTTCCGTGCGAGTGATAGCAACTGCAATGGCGGCTTCCTCTGCAGCCTCTGGGGACGTGTCTGGAGGGAGAAGTAGTGTGAGGAGGGTGGATGAAGAGGAGTCCACCGCAGCTGCTGTCGATTCATCACTCGTGCAGGCAGCGTCCACCCATACGGCGTCCGGCTCGGAGCCGTACGCTCGATGGAGTGCCTTCGTTCGGGCTCTGCGGCGCTGCTCATGGTGGGACGGGTGCTTATTCCTCGGGAGCGACCTGATGAGAAGCTCCCGGTGAAGGAGTCATGGGATGGCGAGTAGGGTTGGGTCGTTGGCCGCTATTCTGATTCCGAGGGAGTCCAGGATATACCAACCTCTGGAAGTTTGTGTGAGCCTGATATTGGACCTGTCGGTGGGCCTCCACCAGTTCCCCGATCGTGTTGTGGAGGCCCAGGCCTAGTAATCTATCTGTGGGTGTGTTGAGGGGAAGATGAAGTGCTACCTTGAATGCCTTGCGAATCAAAGCATCATAAGCGTTTATGTCATGTTTGGATAGTTGTAAGTTTGGGGTAGTGTACAGCACACGGCTGAGGACAAAGGCATGAATGAGGCGATATAGGTCGCGCTCCTTCATGCCTCTATGATGTCCCGAAACCCTGCGGATGAGGCGCGATATCGCGCCTACAACCTGCTTGAGTAACATCGCCGGATTGTGGAAGCATTGGAACCATATGACAGTGTTCAGTCAATGGAGCATGAAAGTGGCGTTGCCCGGGGATGGAGCACATGGGGACAGGAAACCGTGAAGTGTTTATCGTGCTGAAAGATGGGGTTTCATATTCCAACATTTCCCACATCCTTAGTGTATATGGGATTCAGGTCCTGGTAGTCACACTAGGCAGGCCTCCATTTTGCCTTGGCTGTAACGTTTCGATGGAGGCGAAACGCAAGAGGCGCCCGTGTGCTGTGCGATGTCAGTGCACGTTAAAGATCCCCAGGTGGTCGAAATTATTCCGGAGACCTCCACTACGGCACCTCTTTCTCTCTTTCTTCTTTCACTCCTACCTTCCTCCCTTCCCTTACGGCGCGGTTCAGGTGACCGCCGATATATGTGAGACAGATACTGCGCCATTTCCTTTCCTCAAAAAACCAATTTACCAATTTACCAATTTTGTAACAGAGTTGGACATGTCTGGGAGCAGTGCCGTACAACGCTATGCACCGTCTCGTCGTTTTGGTCACCGAGAAAACTGGAAATTGGTTTTTGAGGAAAGAAAATGAAGCAGTAACTGTCTCAAATATCTCGGTGGGCACCCTTCAACCGTTTGTAGAGGAAGGGAGGAAGTGAGAGTGGAAGAAGAGAGGAAGAAAGAGGCGCCCCAGGGGAGAAATTGAAAATATGAAAATTTGTTTTTTGTGGAAAGGAAATGGTACAGTATCTGCCTCATATATATATTGGCGTACTCCAGAATAATTTCGACCACCTGGGAATCTTTAACGTGCACTCAAAAAGATCTCCAGGTGGTAGAAATTATTAAGGCGAAGAAAGCGTTAATGCCTCATCGTGGTCGACAGAAGGTTCTCAGCAGAAGCTCGTCAGCAGAGAGAGAGAAAAACTTTATTTTAAGAGGAATTCGGGGCATGCCCCAGGGTCCCCGCACAATCCCATTGCACTCAAGTGTTTATGTTTTTAAGGTCCATAACACTGGCAGCCCGGCCGGTGGCGATGGTCTGCACGGCCGGGTACTTCGAGCGCAGCAGGGTCTCCTAGTCCTCCCAGGTCTTGAGTTTCTCTAGGTCCCGCGGGGAGGGTCCGCCGGGCAGAGGGAAAGGATGTGGAGGGAAGAAGTTACAGCGGACGTGTCACGCTTTTGAGGGGTGTCCACTGAGATATGCAATACAGTTGCTGCGTAATGTACTTTCCTCAAATACAATTTTTCGTTTTCTTCATTACGGCCGCTCTTTCTCTTTCTTCTTCCACTCCAGCTTCCTCCCTTCTTGTATGGTGCGGTTCAGGGGTCCACGGAGATGACAGAAAATTACTGCGCTTTTTCCTTTCTTCAAAAAACGTTGCGCCGCCGCGGTGTCTCAGTGGTTATGGTACTCGGCTATTGACCCGAAAGACGCGGGTTTGATCCCAGCCGCGGCGGTTGAATTTCTGTGGAGGAGAAATTCTAGAGGCCCGTGTACTGTGCGATGTCAGTGCACGTTAAAGAACCCCTGGTGGCCGAAATTTCCGGAGCCCTCCACTACGGAGTCTTTCATAGCCTGAGTCGCTTCGGGACGTTAAACCCCATAAACCAAACCAAACCAAAAAACGTTGCGTTCAATGCTCATGACATCGCGCCGAACGGGTGGTGGCGTTCCAGAGGCCGCTGATGCGGCCGCCCGAGCGGTCACACACCGGGCTCCTCATCCTAGCTCTCCTAGGTCAGAAGCTCATAAACCGCTTCTGCGGTTCCGCGAAATCCTAATTAATTATCGCGACAGCCACCGTCTCTACCCAGTACCTGCCAAGGGGCTGTGTAAGGCGGAGGAGCGAATTAGGCGGCGCCTGCAGACAGGCGCCGCATAGATCGGCGGCGGCTGCAGTTCAGTTCGGCGGCGGCTGCAACAGACATCGTGTTAAGCATACTTTTGCTATTGCAGGTGAGGCTTTTGCTCCTTATTATGCAATCCAGAAAACTGTCTGTGCGCCGCTGCCGAACATAGCACTGAGTGTCGAAGTGCTTCATCTGCTTTGTGTCCGTATATGCTCTGAATTTGTTGTTAATCTGTGTCACGCACTACACTGTTCGCCATGAGCAAAAATGTCAAAGATATCAGTAAGACGTTAGAAGATCTAAAGCGGGAACTGCGGGCTGATCTTAGAACGTTGAAAGACAGCGTGAAAAACTGCAATGGCGTAAATGATACGAAGAATGAGTTAAAAGATCTGTAAAAAGAAGTTCAGGTACTGACGAAGAAGAACGATGAGCTGAAAGCAGAAAATAAACGGCTGAGTGAAAGGATAGAAGAGTTGGAACAGTACCAGAGAGCTAATAATCTTGAAATCAAAGGGGTACCAGATGCCGGCGACCCATGCGACGCTGGCAAGAGAATTGGAGCTTTCCTGGATGAACCAATAGTTGACTCCGACATTGATGTATGCCACCGCGTCCCAACATTCAAGCAAACAGAAAAAAACATTGTTGTCCGTTTTGTGCAGCGCACTAAACGCGACAAGGTTCTGCAGAAATTCCGCAAAAAGGGGCTAACAACTAAAGATCTTGACTTCGGTGGGGAAAGCTGTTCTGTGTACGTAAATGAGCACTTAACTGCCTCGAACAAAAAGCTCTTGGGTGCTGCGGTTTCCCGCTAGAAAGTGGTGGGATGGAAGTTCGTGTGGACCTCCCATGGAAAAATTTATGCGCGCAGGGATGAGACCGCAGATGTCATTAGAATAGCCAGTGTGTCCGATCTGGAGAAAATAGGAACCTAAGCGAATCCTATAGGAATGCTCCAAACGCTCACTGAACGTTTGCATTGGAGATGGCCGAGTGTTGCTATTATGACCCTGAAGCTTTCAACAAAGCATATAAAACAAGAGAACGAGAGCTTACAAGTATTCATTTCAACATGCGCAGCATAAGGAACAAAGCAGATGATCTAGCTATATTCCTGCAGTCCCTGACCATTAAATTTAAAGTAATAGTTCTAACTGAAACCTGGTTAACAAAGGACGACATTCCGCCTTACTTGCCAGGTTATACATGCGATAGCGTATGCAGGGAGGAAAAAAGGGGAGGTGGAGTAGCTGTTATTTTGAGGAAAGTATGCGCTATGAAGTTCTAGATAACTTGACCAGGAGTGACCAAAACACAGAAAGCTTGTTTGTTAAAATATCTGATACCGCGATTGGAGCCATGTACAGACCGCCATCTGGTAACATGTCCGATTTTTGTTACTGTTTAGAAAGTGCACTGAGTTATGTTGGAGCCATTACAAAGTCGTTTATTATTCTCGGAGATGTGAATATTGATACAATGTCCGACAGCACGAATGCAAATGAATTCCGCGACATTATGCACCTGTACGCTTGCACAAATGTTGTGACAATACCTACAAGGGTGACTATTGATACCGCAACGCCCCTGGATATCTGTGTCACCAACATGAGTTGTGAGGATATTTCTGCTGGTGTCGTGATATGCGACCTGAGTGACCACCTTCCAGTATTCTGCTTGGGCCCCCCTGTGACTGGTAAATATAGAAGTAGCAAAGAAAGTAGCTGGCATCGCACAATTAATGACCAAAGCCTGCGACATTTTTGCAGCCTAATCGAGAAAGAAAGCTGGGACGACGTTTACAAGGTAGCTAGTGCTACAGTCGCCTACAAAATATTCCTGTGTAGGCTGCTACAGTGCTACGATACAGCTTTTCCCTTGCGCGAGCATAAAACAAAACGAAAAAGAATGCGGAAACCCTGGCTGACTGTGGACTTGTTTAAACGAATAAGAGAAAAAAACAAGAAGTTTCATGCTTTTCTTAAATGTCGTGATCTGCAGTTACTGGGAGAATTCAAATCCTACCGAAACAAATTGAACTCAGACCTGAAAAAAGCAAAGATCGAGTACTTTCGGGCTCAAATTCTTCGCGCTCGCAATGACTATAAAAGGTTATGGGAGATGGTTAACGATCTAATGAACAAAAGGCGCTCAAGCCATTGTGTAACAGATATCACAGTCGATGGCGAACGTCTGTCTGATGATCAGCTTGCTGAAGAAATGAATCTTAGGTTCATTAACACAGGGAAATATACAGGCCCACTTGCTAGCATGTCCTGCCATACACATGCAAACAGTCCAATGAGCTCTATCTCGCTTTTTCCATGCAGTCCAACTGAAATTTGCAAAATAATCGGTAGCTTGAAAAGTGACGTAGCGCCTGGAGATGACGGTATAAAGGCTTTGCCAATTAAACATGTTGCAAATCATATTAGTCATGTGTTGTCCTGTATAATCAACCTAATGCTTCTTACTGGGGAGTTTCCGGATGACCTAAAGATAGCTAAAGTAGTACGCGTGTATAAAGGGGGCGGTGCAACAAATATGAATAACTACCGGCCAATCTCTGTCCTAACTGTATTCTCAAAAATATTTGAGCGCGTCATTAATGATAGACTTACCAGCTTTTTTCAGAAACATAAAATAATAGCTGATGAACAGTATGGTTTTCAAGCAAATAAGTCTACAGAACAAGCTCTTATACATATAAAAGACAAAATTATTGAAAACATAGAGAAGAAACTCTTAACTCTTGGTCTATTTATAGATCTTCGGAAAGCGTTTGATACTGTGCAACATGACATATTGATAAAAAAGCTAGAGATCTGCGGGATTCGGGGCGTTGCGCTGAGGCTGTTGCAAACGTACCTGAAAGACAGATCACAGTATGTAGTCATAAATGATCGCACTTCGAGTAAAATGAAGATACAACACGGCGTCCCTCAAGGATCAATTTTGGGGCCTTTACTCTTTCTTATATATGTGAATGATATAACTATGATACCAGGATCCCCCCAGTTAATCATGTATGCTGACGACACGAACATATTTTTTACAGGAACAACAAAAACATGCCTTGAAAAATCTGTCAATGATTACTTATTAAAACTTTCCAGGTGGCTACAAGCCAATCGCATTACTCTAAATACAACAAAATCTAAATACGTAATTTTTAAACCCACAAGCGTTAGGGACCAGAACCCTATTAGCATCAGATATGAAGGTAGCCTGTTAGAGGAGGTCACTGAGCAAAAATTCTTGGGTGTATGGTTCAGCAGTGATCTGTCCTGGAACGCCCATGTTAGTTGCCTTAGGTCCGATTTATCACGGGTCATTGGTTGTCTTTACAGAATCCAGCACTTGATTCCATCTGGGATGAAGCAGACACTATATTATTCTCTATTCTATTCTAGAATAAGTTATGGTATTTTAGTCTGGGGTACAACAACTGATTCTAATTACAAAAAATTAATTACTTTACAGAAGAAATTGTTACGCATATGCGAAAATTATTATGGCGAGAAAAAGGAACTAAGAACGCATTCACTTTTTTGAAAGTACAATATGCTGAGGGCAGATAAGGTATACTACTTTAAGTTGCTACAATGGATACATAAAAATCGTTTGTACGTCACATCCACCGACAGAGTAAACTTGTACGCTATCAGAGACCCGAAAATAGAGATGCCGAGGATAAGGACAAATTATGGTCGTCAAGCACTGTCTTTTCAAGTTATCAGAATTCTCAATAGAAGAGATATAAATATTAATTACAGTAAACCCTTCTCCACTTTCAAAAATGAATGTAAAGGAGCTCTTCTCTGTAGCGATGTCACCTATAGCAATCGCTATTATTTCTCATTCAAGCATGTTGTAGTCCATTCTTTTTTCTTCACAGTTACTGATTCTGTGTGCGCATCTCTGTACTCTTGTTTGGGCTTATATGTCCATAATGCCTTGTTTTTCAGTAGGCTAGAATAAGCCTTAAGTAGAACTTTGTTATTTGATGTAGTGTTTCATGTATGTCTTGGTCTTTGTTCATTATGTATATACGCATCGTACATTTATGGTGCAAATTTTTGTCAAGCGCTTTTGTCTTTTTTTGCTGAGTGTGTATGTATTTTCTTCCGTATGTATTTTGCTTTGTATAACGCTTACTTTTGTGCCTACTTTTCTTTGATCTTTTCTTTCTTCTTCCTTATCAACAATACTATTTTGTACCGGCCTGCCGGACTTTTCTAATTTGTATCTTTTTTTTGTCATGTAGTAGGGGGCTGAGGCCCTGTCAGGCAACATTGTTCCTTTAGCCTCAGCCCCTTCTTAGGCCAATGTCTAAGCAACAAATAAAAAGAAAGAAAGAAACTCTTCTCTGTCCTGTCATAGCAAAACACTTCGATCCGAACAGAGATGGGCGCTGCCCGCACTGTGGAGAGATCTGCGATATCTTTCACATGGTGTGGGCATGTACTCAGAATCCTCACCTTCCGCCTTCCCCCACCCCCACCCGAGAGGCATGGGAGACTGCCCTCCTCAACTTCTCCACACTGGAGTCTCAAAGGGCTCTAGTAAAGCGGGCGCGAGACGGGGCCTCGTCGTGCGGTGTCCCGGACTAAGGATACCGACCATGCAGAGAGTTTTTTGACCCTCAAACGCTGTTTGAATATTAAAGTTTCGAAGCGAAAAGCTTCACTAGGCTCGTCAACACGGCGCTTTGCGTGGGCCACCCCTGGGCGCCGCCGCGGCGCGCCCTTCCTCCTCCTCGCCACCCCCTCGGTTCTCCTCCTCGCCACCGGTTTATCCTTCGCCGCTGCCGCGCGGTCTACGCCGCCGTCCCAAGAGGAAAAGGTTCTTTCGCAGGGCATTGCGATAACGCGTGAGCGTGAGCGGCGGCGGCGGCCATAAAAGAGGCCGCGCGCCGCGGCGCGCGCTCCATCGCCACTTCTCTACCTCGCCACCGGTTTACCCCTTGCCGCTGCTGCGCGGTCTCCGCCGCCGTCCAAAGAGAAGGTTCTTTCGCAAGGCGTCGAGAACGCGTGAGCGGCGGCGGCGGCCGTAGAAGGGGCGCAGACATTCGCCATAGAAGGAGGAAAAGAAGACCCAGAAGTGGTGGCGAGAGAGTTGGCTACTGCGCTCTCGCCTCCTCGCCACCGTTTGCCCTTTCGTTGCAGCCGCGTGTTTACCACAGTTGCTAGGCATTCGGAAGGAGGGCTAATAACGCGCTTGCCTCCACCGTTATCGTGGTGCTCCCAGTGCATTGTGCGCGAACTACGACAGCCATGACGTCAAACAAAGCATAACTGCAGCTTTTCGCTTGTATATCCAGGCTTAACTAGAGCTAAGCCACTGCCAATTTTTTTCACCACCACCACCGGCAGCGCCACAACACGCTGTTGCGTTCCACTCCTAAAGGCGAAGCTTGTCATTAATTAGCAGTTAAGAAGTATTTAGTCAATAATCAGCAATTAACCATTAAATACTAATTCTTAATTATGTTTGACGTCATCCAGTGGTGACGTCACCAGTGCCACAAAGGCAGTCAAAGTGGTGCGCAAAAGGCTTTCGCCTGTACGCACTTTAGACAGTCAAAGTGCCCCCTGAATTTTTTGACAGTGTAGTCGTTTTGGATACCTGTGTCATGACGTATGCCGATAGGTTGCGCCAGGCCTCCTGGTCCAAAAAGCCTAGTCTCAGAGCACATCGTGGAGATTTCGGGTGCTGTGGAAGCTTTCGGAGACTTGGACACAGGTTCCACGTGAAGAAATTTTCATCAATAATTCACAAGACAATCGAGCCACCACCTGCTGAACCTCGCGACTGCAAGCCTCCGGGCTCTGGCCAGTTTCAGCATGGCGCATCTGATCTCGAGCTGGCTTAACAACCGCGTTCTACCGCAGACGTACCTCAAGATATATCACCGGAGGCTGCCGAAGAGCCAGTGGATGCGCGTCCAGGCTGCTTCGCGTATGGCAACGCTGAAGAGAGATTTAAGTTGTGCACTTTGGTGAGGGGCAGAGTTGGTTTTTTTTGGGGGGGAGGGGGGAAAGGAAATGGCGCAGCATCTGTCTCACATATCTCGATGGAACCGCGCTGTAGGGGAACGGATAAAGGAAGGAAGAGGTGCCGTAGCGGAGGGCACCGGAATAATTCCGACCCCCTGGGGATCCTTAACGCGCACTAACATCACACAGAACACGGGCGCTTTCTGCGCTTCGCCTCCTTCGAAACGCATGAATTCCCATTTTTGAGGGGAGCTCTACAGACCGCAGCGGCGGGCGTATCGGTCTACTATCGTCGCCGCTGTTTGCAGGCTGGCTTCAATGTCCCCTGTGCTGCCCTGCGTGGCTCACAAAGTGATGTCATCGGCGTACAGGGTGTGCTGCATGCCGGCGACACCACCCGGCTGGGCCGGCAGGTGCATTATAGCCAGATTGAAGAGCAGCGGGTAAAGCACCGCGCCTTGGGGGGTTCCCCGTGTGCCGAGTAGGTAAGGACCATGCTCTCTATATTGGATGCGGATATAGGGTTGACGATTCGTTAGAAATTGGCGTATGTATCGGAATGTGTTGAGGCCACAGTCGGTCTGGCTTAAGTTAGTGAGTATGAGGTAGTGAGATAAGGGTAATCGGACTCTACATCCACAAACACAGACGGCCAGGCACTACATTGGCCAAACTCCGTAAGGTGAGGGACTAGGTGGGCCGCATGGTCCACCGGGTTTGCAACAAACACGGAGGGTTACGAAGTATGGAAGCCTTGCGGCTGGCAAACGCCTTTGCAACCAGTCGAATTCTCTATTCGGCTCCTTATCTCCACCTACGGAAACAAGAGGAGGATACCCTTGAGGTCATCCTTTGCAAATTACTAAGCGTGCAATGGACCTCCCCGTCACTACTTCAAACAGCCGGCTTATGACCCTTGGGGCGGTGAATACTTTCCGGGAGCTCCGGGAGGCGCACCTGACAAAGAAGTACACGCGATTCTCACAAATGAAGTCGTGTCGCTGCCTTCTTGCTCGACTCCCTATATAGCACACCACTCTCATGGAAGACAGGTTTCGGATCCCAGAACTGTGGAGGCGCGTCCTCCACGTGCGGCCTCTTCCAGCAAACATGTCACACGAATGGCCGGCGCGTGGCACGAGCGGAAGCCCTATCTCGACATTGCGGCAACAGGACATGTGTATACTACGTGGACGCCTCCTGCCCTCACCACGGGGGATGGCACACCACCGTAATAGTTCACAACAGCAGCACATTTAACAGCCTCACTTTAAGAGCCCGCAGTGCAACACACGCAGAAGTAGCGAGTGCTATCGCGGCCTCACGTTCCGATTCAAAATAGCTTGTGGCATTAGATTTATTTGGGCCGCACCCGGTGTGCGCAATCAAATGGCATAGTATCCAAAACCATATCCCTATCGCACGTTCCGTGTCAGAGACAGTTACCTATGAGGCCAGTCGAGCGGCTCTTATCAGATAGTAGATCTGGCAAAAGATTTTGATAAGGTGCGTCATGATGTTTTGTTTTTGTATTAGAGAGTGAGAACATTGGTGATGTCTTGCTTAAAGGCATACAAATCAGTTATAAAGCGGCCACTGCAAGTCTGATTGTTAATCAAAAGTTTACCAAACCTCTACCACTTAAAACATCTGTTCGCAGGGCTGCCTGCTATCACTTTTGTTACTCACTTTATATCTTTAGCCCCTATGTCGTAGAATCATCAAGAACGGAGAAATCCGTGGCTTCTCAGTTTCGCAATGTGCAATTAAGGTTTTGGCTTATGCTGATGACGTCACCCTCTTCTGTTCTGATAAAACAGTGTGCTCGAAGTTATGCATGTAACTGAGCTGTTTTGTGATAGTTCGGGGGCGTCTCTTAACCTTGATAAGCCAAAGGCGTTCTGGGTAGGTCACTGGGGTACAAAATCAAGCTTTCTTGGCGGCATCAGGTGGGACTCCGAAGATTTGCAGTGCTTAGGGATTCCCTTGCATCAGCATCGTATAGGAGGCCTCACTGGGATTCTCAGATCTCATTGGTTAGGCGACAAACCCAGACGGCTTGGATGGGCAAGGAGCTGTCTCTATTTGGCCGAGCAAAATTTTGCAATATCTTTTTGGTTTCAAGATTATCTACTCACAGGTGCAAGGAAAAAAATACTGGCAATCCACAGAACTTTTGCAACATTTGTGTGGGGCTCTCAATGGAAGCCTATGCGTCGAGACAATTCCTTTCTCCACCTGGAGGCTGGTGGAGCTGGTCTATAGGGCTTTATCAGCTTGTTTCAAGCTCTTATTTTTTAAAAAGCAAATCATCCCTTCGTCCTAGCTCTGTTTAACACACGATTGAGTGCTCATTTGCCTATTCTGTTTGCACCCACTAGTCTTAGGAGTGAAGGGACTTTGTGCGGTTTTCTTAAAGAGCTCTGTATATGACGTGTGTGTTTCTTTGTTGTGTCCCGTCTTCTTCGCGCAAGCACGTAGCCGTTCAAAGGTGAACCAACTCGCCCAAACAAAAGTTTTGCTTAAAGAAGTCGCCGACACATTCCATTTCTTCGCTGTGCGGTTTCCTTAGAATTTCTACGCGGTATATCCAGACGACAGATGACAAAAGTTCTGATTGAGACGTTGCTTCCCGTGCGTGATGTATTGGCAGCCTTACCTCGCCTTTCTAGACGACAGTGCATTAAAGTGGGTGCAACGGATGTGTGTTCAATCGGTTGCAAAGACTTTCTTTGTGAAACTGCCCACGTCAACCTTACCTGTCAAAACGTGGCTTCATGAAAAAAGGGACCCTTTTGCTATAGTCTGTGGACTGTAGCCTGTGTTAACAGCTAGAAACTATTCATCACTTTTTCATTTTAAAACAGCGAGAAAAGATACGGACAGCAGGAAGAGACGTACACACGGGTGCTGTCACAACTAGGAATTTTATTGCAAAGACGCCCACTTATACATGTGGCCTCGCAATAAAACTGAAAGTAGTAAGAAAAGGCGCAATCGGAGTGGGAGTGAAATAATTAAAGCACACTTTTCATGAAAGGTTTCACAGATTAGCAGAAAGATACATCACTTCTTTATCAGATAAAAGCACTGGTGGCGCACTGACTCACGTGGCTTTATTGGATAATATGTGAAAGTCCTGAATCAATTACCTAGCGATTTAATCTGTATGCCGGGCTAAGATATGCGCAACATGTTTTGCAATGGGCGGTAAGGTGTCCTTCTAAACTCGTTTTCATATCATTTTTGTGCTTGCGCAGCTGGTTATTCAGCCATCTTCCCGTCTACCCGATGTACTTTTTGTCGCATTTCAAAGGAATGTAATAGGTGACTTCTTTTTCACATGAAACAAACTGTTTTTGATGTTTATTTTTGTACGTTCTGGCTTCCTTATGGGGAGGGTTGACACGGGTGCATATCTTGGACAATTTTTCAGGAGCGGAAAAGGCCACCTTCACTTTTGCACGATTCATAACTTTTTAAGAATAAGATAGAGTGTGGCAATTCTGGATGACGGCTACTTTTTGTTTGCCTTTTTTCTTTCTGCTGAGCCCGAACACTTTAATTAACTTGAATTTTACTTCGCTTTTGCAGCTTCTGGACAACTGACGTTAAGAGTTATGAAGGGTAATCTGCTTCTGACAACCGAAAGTACTGCTTTTCAAAGGTAGCATTCATACGGTGCGGACAGGATTTTTTGAGGGCGATGGAAAACATAGGCTGACTATGGCTCGCTTGACCACTTCATAATGTGCGGAAGGATATCGAACTACAGGTTTCTTGTTGCGAGGTTTATAAGTCTAACAGGTGTGGTGTGTCTGCAAGTGAAGCTTGATATCAAGAAAAGGGATAAAGTTTTCAGCCAACTCATGTGTAATAACCAGAGGGGACATGGTCGAAGTAAAATCCTGCAAAACTTCCTGTACACCTGAGTCGAAATACTGGCTACAACTATATATGAAAACTAGGCAATCATCGACGTATTGAAACGTCTTCAAAACGGAAGAGTAAGGAGGAGTGGATGCTTACATCTTGTCTACAGACGGGAGAAAATTATCACTTTGTATAGGTCCGATGCATGAGCCTATGGGTGCTCTTCATTTTTGTATCTAGATATGTTCCTTCAATGTGCAAAACATGGAGGAGAGGTAAAAAGAGAATAATTCAAAGAAGCCTGTTGCTGATATGCCCAAAGCATTCGGAAAGCAATGGCACCATGGTGATCTGTGCATTCTTCGACGGACTGAAGTAATTTGCCTCGCGGAATTGAATAATAAAGACCCTTAATGTCATTGAAGAAAGCCTGTAGTCAGTCGCAGTTCTAAGCTTTAAGGAAATCAATAACTTCAAAGGAACTTTTAATGAGAAATGGGTCGTCCACTTGAAGAATTTTCAGATCGTTGTTCAGATACACGGAAACCAACTTTTTCCAACTGGCATTCGCATAAAATAACACGAAGTGGGCTTTCCGGCTTATGAGTTTTTGATGAGACGAACATCTTAAGAAGTTGTTCTCACTGCCGTCTATGCAACCCACAAGAGCATTGAAGTTGGGCTTAGAGCTTAACTGTCTCACTATTGTTTTTGCAAGGACAAAGAATTTTTCATTGGTACGAGTTGATAGCTTCACTGATCACTGCTTTGTGTTTTGTCTTGATGGCGTGTTTTTTGGGACATTCTTCAAGAGACCCTCAAAAAGTAGATTACGCCCGATATTATAAGATTGTTGCCTACAATGGCAGGTTCTAAGGTTCCATGTGATTTTTTAGTGCTCATATGGCTGTTTAGCCTCTGAAAAAGCCGCATGACAGATCGCCACGTAGAGCCGTCGCGTTCATCGAAGTCTGTTCAGAGAGCAGTGTGCTATGGTGCGAGCCGCTGCCTATACTCAATGCATGTGTGTGTCTCCCGCAACTTTAATGTGCTGGCAAAGTGCGAGGAGGATGATGATGTGAGTGGGCATGACGGGTTGCGGGATGCGACCTGGTTAAGTCGGGCTGTACTTCCAGTGGGAGTGTACTTCCATACAGTAAAGAAAAAAAACTCGTCTTCTGTATGACGTCCCGTATTCACTTCCCACGGGAAGTTCTTGGGCTTAAATCCCAGCCGTGAACTTTCTCGAGAATTTTTTTTACATCTTGAATTTAGATTTTTTTTGTTTTTCTCTGATGCTGCCTTGCCGCATCGACTATGTTCACCAGTACCCGTCAAGTAACACTGTGCTCGCCATGGCTAAGACAATCAATAATAAAAAAAACGACGCGGCTGGGGAGAAAGACGTAGGCGCTGCTCTAAGTTTGAACAATTAATATATTTTTCTAGTTTGAGTCATCCACTATTCTGCTCAGTTTATTTTATATCGCACATATACTTCCATGGCATCCACCACCGTACCTTGGCCAATCCTCCCGCATGGGTATGTGCCATATTTATTGAGGAGAAGAAGAAGAAGCGGGCGCGTTCTTCGATGTTCTCGATAATGCACCCAGCTCTCCCCAGCAGTCTGTTATTTCTATTTATTACTTAATTTAGTTAATTATTTTCTCAAGAAAACAAAACAAAACAAAATAAAAAAGTCTCAGAAACCCTCTATGCACCCCTCTTCTTGACCGATCCCCCTGTGTGGGTATGCGCCCTTCTAGAAGGTGAATAACAACAACAGCACCCAGCTATCCATCCATCTATCCATGCTATCCATCTATCTATCCCAGCTATCCATGTGCCATCCTTTCAAAGGCTACAACAACAACAACAATGCACCCTGTCCAATCCCCCGCCGTGGGTATGTGCCATTAAGCCTGAGGACATCATCATCATCTCTACAGCAAGACTTAATCGGTCTCTGGCCGCGGTACTGCACAGGCTACCGCCAGCAGTAATGAACACCATGTCGCTTTACTCCGCCTCCCAACTGGTAAGCAGGTCACTGACTCCGTTTTCTGGCATGCGGACCTTGCCGGGCGCCCGTACCGAGTGAAAGACTTCATAGATTTCCTCCGGAAGCTTGTGGACCTCAAAGAAATAAGTTACACTGGCCAAATTCAAATGCCCCACGTATAGGCGGTCACCTGCAAATCGGCGCAATCGAAAGAAAGGCTGGTGGCATGCGGAGATCTAGTGATTAAGGGCCGTCGCTGCGTCGTCGTAGACTCAGAACCTAAAGTAGTGAAGTTGAAGCTTCTCTGGTTTACAGAGCGCTGGGAAGACGCCTTCATACGTCAGGAACTCCAGGCGTCCGGGATGGAAACTTCCATCACTACGGAAAACTGGAAAGTGGCGGAAATTAAACAGTTGAGAACACTGAGCCGGGGTGTTGCTCTGTCTCTCGCTGACGGAGTCGACGTTGGCGACGTTCTACATCTGCTGACTGTGTGCGGCATACAAAGCCTCGTTTTAATTCCGGGCGGACCACCGCTGTGCCTCCGATGCACCCGCTTTGGCCACATTCGTCGGAACTGCCGTACGCCGCTCTGTGAGGACTGCCGGCGCTCGGCTACACCGCTAAAGAGTGCGTCGTGACTTATGCGAATAAGCTGCGGCTTCATGGGCAGCCTCCGACGACGCTCTACACGACATATTATGGACGCCATGGAAGTGCTCGATGCGGCTGGTGACCTTCCAGTCGCTGCTGAAGACGAGTCTTCCACAGCTAACAGATCGGTTGTTTCCCAGAATGGCGCCAAGGATAGTGAGGAGAAAGCAGAAGACCATGCAGCGCTGCCTCGGTGTGAGACGCCGAATCCGGTGCCTGGTGTGGAGCCTGACACCAACTATAGATCTCCCAAAGGCGCCGCTCCGGTTACTCTAGCCCCTGTTGCCATTGCTGAGGAGCGGCCTGCAGGTCGGACTACTCTGCCTTGCAACTGGGACCCTCCCCCCGTTGAAGAGCTTCTTCAAAAGCGCCGCGTGTCGTGCGCATCTTAATCAAGTGACGACGACGGTGATCCGATGAGTGTGAAGCATTGCCGCCGCCGACGCGCGTCGAAACACAGGAGGAAGTGCCGACGTTCGCGGTCCCGTAGTTCTGGCGGGAGTCTGGAGGCGACGTCACCATCTCCCGACAGACGAATGCAACTCTAGTTTAAGTTTGTGTGGTCACCATGGCGACCTCTGAAGAGATGGTGTTTGCAACGCTGAATCTGCGTGGCCTGAGTTCTCACCAGAAACAGGTGCAACTTCGCCGACTTTAAAGCAGCAGGTGGCTTGATTTTGTCCCCGTCCATGAGACGAATATATTGCTGTCTTATTATAATGTTCTCGTGATGCATGCACTTGATTTGTCGGTGGGTTATGTTCCTTGTTTTTGCGAAAGCCTCTTCCTTATTATGGGTCGTCTTACTATACCGACTCCTAAGGGCGGCAATAAGCTGTGATTTTCTTCTCCACAGGAAGCCATGAAGACTGATAAATGTTTATGCGTCCAATAGTGCAGCGGAGCATGTCGATATGTTTGAAGGCACGGCTAACCACGTCGACTGTGATCGGCATGTTGTGCTAATGGGAGATTTTAATTGTGTACGTCGCCTAAATGACCGAGCCGACCCTAGTGGTCACAGAGACAGGACTGGCGAAGCCTTGTTGCGTGTTGCAGTTAACGCAGGACTCGTTGATACAGGGTACTCACGCCATGCAACTAGCCTATTTATGCATATCCAGGGGCGGTTCCCCGCGCGCCTGGACAGGATATATGTGTCTTCCTCGCTCGTTTCCCGCGTTCTGTTATGAAAATTGTACCGGTTTTATTTTCAGATCATTGTATGGTGGTTGTTCGGTTTGGGAGAAATTACTGTTCAAAATTTAGTCCGCAGTGGGAGCTTTGGAAGTAAAATTCTTCGCTTGTAAACGACAAGGAGTTTGCCGTTCGAATACGATCACGACTGAATTTATGTTAGAGTTCTGCCATGCCATCGTTTGCTGCCTAGGGGATGTTTAAACAGGAGGTGCGACCGATAGCTATTGGAATGGCTCTGATAGGCCCTTTACTGGAAGTTTCAGGAGAGCACACTGCACGAGTTTGTATAGCCTCTATTAATTGGAATGTGAGACACCTGCACTATATTTACACTAAATTGATAGTGTAAAGTGGGACCTACAAAAACACGACGCAAAAAGATACGGGGGTGGCAGAGTTCGATCTCGCACAGGTCGTGCTTTGCACTGTGAATATCAGACGCGACAAGCTGTACTTGACGAACACCTTCACGCTACTGCCAAGCTAATAGCGGAAATGATGTCCAATGGCACCCTTGTAACCAGTACGTGTGATGCGATCTCTGTGTTTGTGAACTATTCTTTGGCGCTGCTCAGTGACGCTCCTGCTACTCATAATTTGGACCTACTAGCTAACTTCCTAGCTCTTATAACACCTTCATCAGATGACGACCGTGTCTATTATCAGTGACTCCGTCACATTGGAAGAAATAGAAGAAGCAAGTGAATTCTATTTCTTCCAATGTGACGGAGTCACTGATAATGACGGACGGAGTGACGGAGTTTTAGAAAGCTTTTAAATCTATGCTGAGCCCAGTCCTCTCCATATTTTCGCTTAAATTTTAGATGTAGAGCTTCATCCTCAGTCGTTTATTAAGATCACGCAGTCTTAATTCTAAAGAGCACTGATAAAGAAAAAGAAACGTTGCTCTCACTCAACGGCTACAGGCCTATCACGTTGGCAAATGTGGACATTAAATTTTCGCGGAAGTTCTATCAAATGTCGGCTGTGTTCACACGTATGAGTTATCGAGACACTTCCTACAGTATACTCCTCGGCCGGCACCTCACTGGAGTGATGGAAAAGTGAAACATAGGTAAGACTTCCGCAAAAACCAAAATTTATTTCCAAAAGTCGTGGTATAAAAATGTTTAGTTCTTAAGCAAAACGTAGCCAGTATAATTAAACATCTGTTTCTTACAATGAGGTATACTATAAGGACAGAAAAAAATTTGGACTTCCATTAAAACAGTATCCAGAACGCATAATTAAAAGCAATAAATAAAGGGGACACTAAATCTATTAGCCAGTTTTATATTCGTTGTCATCATGTTCTACGATCGGTCGGAGAGTGCTCTTCGAGTCTGTTTCCTGTCTGTTGGCGTCAAAATATTCATCGGCGGTCTTCCGGCAAAAGAGGCAGGGCGGCAGTGCTGGCGTTATCGTCAGCCGAAGGCGGCGTTGTCCCGTCGCCCTCCGGCCCTTCCGGGTGGCTAGGCATCGGTACGGGCCGTGCGGTCGTGTATTCCACCGTTCGGTTGAACGTGTAGAAGACCAGGGCCGTGAATCCAATGAGGAGCAGGAATAGCGTGGTAAGAATCAGCAGTGAGTAGGGTGCTGCCCGAGCCTGCGACGCGAGCACCGCAATGCATACAGTTTTTATAAATATCCTCTCATATATCTTTAATATCCGAGGTAACATGTCTTTAGGCTTTTCAAGTAAAATATGATATCTGTTGCAAACGTTCTTCTGCCACAGGGGCTTGGGGTAGGGTAGTAGATTTGTTGGCCAAATTCGCCGTGAATGTTTCCGGACCGCAATATGTATTGACAAATCGCATACGGAGTGCACAAGCATACACTGTGTAGAATTTAGCCGCAGAAAACTGCCTTGAAGTAACAGAGGAAGGAACGTAGATTTTTTTCACAAAAATGAGGCGCTGTGCCTTGTGCACCAAGGGCGCCGATATCACATACCGTGTCTGTCAGCGAATATCTTCGAAAATTTCTTAAAATATAGCGGCCAAAAAGAACAAAATTCATTGAGAAATGAAGCAGTCAGCTGCGGCGGAGTTGGGATATTTAAATATACTACCAATAACCCTAGCGAAAAAAGGCTGCATGAACCAATATGCTCACACGATTTTTCATAGAAACGCCATACAAGTATCATTAACTTTTCATAAAAAAGTTATTCATTTTTGCAAAATCATACACTTGTCACAGAATGCTCATACAATATCATACAAATTGCATGACGTTTGTATTACGAAGCCTTGGTGAGGTTTTGTGCCATACAATGTTCTTCAATACCATAGGTACGTAAATAAAAAAGTTACTAACTACTTTTTAAATTAGCTGAGTCTGATAGCCAACACCAGTAATGACCGAACTTCCTGCGGTCCTCATGTGCTCAGTTTCGGGTTTGTCAAGAAAATAAAAAGCACCGAATTGCTCCCCACTGCTCGGATTTTAGGAATTACTCTTTCTTCACGTCGTAAACCGACATGTAATCGCGTTGTATGTACATGACTACGAACTCTCCAATGGCACCATCCACCATACTTTTAATTAGAAGGCTGATGCGGAAAGTTATATGGCTAGCTAATGAGCAATATTTTGAAATAACTGACATACGGTGCGACTGATAATTCATCCCATATCTATGTCCCCTTTCAACTTCAGTCACCCTGTTTTAAGAAACATTTGGAAAATCTCGCTGAAACACACGGCTTGTGTAACAAAACATATACAAGGCAGCCACTTCATTCACTTCTTTTGAAAGCCAGGGAAAATGTAACACTGTCTAATCCGATTTCATGAATATAATATAGGCCATGTTTCTCCGTGCTCCCGCTTGTCAATGGGAGTGAGGACTTCTCAAAGCTGTATTTTCCTAGCCATTATCTCGGCCTCATTCAAGCTCACGAAAATCGCCAATTTCTGAATATAATGCGTAAACAGAGTTTATTTCTAGCAACAATCGAGGTCGTGGTAGAAAGCTAAATTGCGCACCTATTCCAATTTGTGACGTCTTTCTGTTAAGCGCGCAGTAGTTAAAGTAGGCGGTTGGCACTAAAGGGTTCGTTATACTCCTGGCCAGATTTTGCGTGCTTGTGCCATTCTTGACAGCGCAGAGCCAGATGGAACCAAGTGAGAGGGTGAGGAGGATGAGCAGCGCACAGCGCGCTTGGCTGGCAGCGCGCCCGCACTGAAAAGAGTGGGGTGGACAGGGGAGGGCTGGTGTGAACAACGCATGCGCCAACGCTCTGTGTACCAATGAGTATGCATACAGGCCTGTAATTGAAATGGAAGGCGCCAACGAGTTTCCGCATGCATGAAATCAGTGATATATGACACAGTAGTGAAGCCACATCACACATATAAGGAGCAGTGTGAGACATCGCAGACACGAAGGGGCGCTTATGTACTCAGGTGTCGCTGAATTTAACGATTGACGCTTAAACATCTGGTAAGTTTTTGTTGTTTCAATTTAGCTGGTTCGGTAGTAGCTCTTGCGGGAATCCTATGGGCTGGTCCCAATGCAAAAACATAATAACCGTTGTGTGTTTTGCAGCGGTTTGTGTTATATATGCCGGCCGGGGACAGTGAAAAAGACGAAATACCGAGTGTCCTCATGCGCTGGCCGTGCGCCTCGTTTGATTTGTTCTGCAGAAAATCTTGCTCAGCTACGGCCTTAGAATTTTGGGTTACTAGTTTTTCCCATATACCGTTTCTTCGTACCTTGGGGTGGTAATGCAATTGCATATGCAAGACCCATGAGCAAGCAAAAAAAGGCTGGAACTCGCACCTGTCGGGCAGGGGGCGCCCGGTAGAGCTCCTCTACCTCTTCCTCGTCCTCCTCGTAGACCTTGGCGAGAGGCACTTGCCCAGGAGGCACAGCGGTCCCCGCCGCTGGTTGTCCGCGTTGGAAGTCGCCGCCAACGTCGGTCGCAGTGGTCAGCGGAACGACGGACACTCTGGCCATCCCGCAGTTCTTCTTCTTCTTCTTCTTCGTCCTCTTTGCTGCACTCCTACTGGCTGTCCCCCATAGAAGCCATGTAGCATTCTGCCGGATTCATATGATACAAATAAAGCCTTAAAAAAATTTTGATGCCTGCAGAGCAAGGATATTATTGAAACGTAAGTATGCTAGGACAGTTTAGATAGGTGTTACAATGGCATTGTTCAAACGGTCGTTTTGCGGAGCCGATTCGAGCGAGTATTTTTTCTCGCAGAGACACCATCGCAACTTAAAGTGCACCGCTAAATCTTAGTTCCCAGCTTTTTTAATAAAGATGCTCGCTCAGAAAGCAACTCAGTGGCTGTTCTGGAAGGTAACATATAAACGGGACGAAGTCGTGGATGGTTCACACCCTGGTTCGCCATGATAAAGAGAATACAAAAATATCTAGTAAATACGAGCGAGTGAGAAAAAGCAGTTATGCACAGAATAAATCGTGGTTAGTTCCAGGAACCCATTGGCTTTTGCAGTCTCTCTGGCACGGTTCACCAGCCGAGATGGTCTTGCGTGTGTGAACTGGACACCGCTTCCTCCCAGTCCTCAGTTGAGTTATTGATTTGCACAATGTATTAAATGTTCTGGCATGCCCATACCATGAGGTATAAGCCAGCCATTGCGCCGCAGAAGGCGCAATGCGGATCGTACAAATCTGGAAACATACCGCTGAATTTGATTTGATCGATAAAAGGATGTGATTGCAATTTTCTTCGGAGGACATCCTTGCTACATGTTGAGATTTTTGTTATCTTTGGTGTTTACTTTCCTGTTAATCTCAAATGTTGGAGTAATTCCATATATCTTAATAACGGCTTTGAATTATTATGTTCCTGCGATGGTTTGAGGGCCTGGGGCAGCGGCGTGAGCGCCTTCTTTTCCAACATCCGCATAGGGTCCTGGTGTCCTTACCACTATAGACTTAAAGTATTTTTCTCCTCTACTATAGAGTATTTTTTAATGTTTATGCCAATCCCTCCTCTGGTATAGTTATGACATGCAGTATGGGAGTTCTTAATTGCACATGAAAGCTCCCGGGAAACCATCGTCAAAGCAACGACTGCCTCCTCCTGCTGGGCAATTCATTGGCATCGAATTGATACCTCGTTAACTAATTTTCCTTCCTAATCCGTGCACGCTGTGGTTGGTGTCCTGTTTACCGGTCCCGCCGGGTCCACGTAAACAGCCTCTTCCATCCCGCCCCTTGTCCTCCTGACCAACGCTTATAGATACTTAAAGTAATCTATAAACGTTGCTCCTGACGACCTTCTCCTTACCCTATCTCCCCTCCATATGAAATTCTGGGCTCATATTTATCGGAATGGGCTGCACCTCTCTCTTCTTTCTATGCCGTTCTTCCAAGTCCTCTCTGTCTTCCGTAGACCTAATGGATGGGATTCCTATAGTCTAACCAGTACGTCCCTTCTCGTCCTGCGTCCTGATAGCTGTATCCAATGCTAAATCGAATGACCTTTAATAATTTCGTCTACACTGTTGTGAATGCCTATGTTTCGTAGTCTTTCTGCTCCCGCTTTGACATCAAGTAGACCTTTATGTGCTTTTATAATTCAAAGGTCCAACTTCTTCTTCTCACTTTTCTCCCATTTCAGATATGTTGCTGCGTAAGCGATCCTGCTCATAATAAAAGCCTGTATTAACTTGATGGTGTCTTTTTCCCTAAGACCATGCTTGTGGTTTCATACCCTACTAATCATTCCCTCCACTTGCTCAACTGTTGCTTACAATGTCCTAATAACTTCCGCATTGGTGCCCTTGCTATCTACTAACACACGTTTTCTCGAATGGTGCCTCTTGAATTTGCCCCCCCCCCCCCCCCCTCAAATGCTACAACAGCGACAGAGTCTCCTTTCTTCCTAAATATTCGCAGTTTCGATATATTGGGTGCGTATTGGAGTCCTCAACTCTGAGCGCATTCTTGCACGCTATCCGCCGTGCATTTTGGTCTCTCCTGCATGCTCCCAGTGAGCCGCCGGAGGTGCAGATCGTAATGTCGTCAGGATCTGTTTGACACCCTGTATGCTGTCCAGCCTATACGGTAGACCTATCAGGGCAATGTTGAATAGCAAAGGGGATAACACTGCTCGCTGTGATGTGCGCCTACTTTCCAGTCTCGTGTACTCTGACTTGACTTCTCCGACATGGAGCCTAACTCTTGGGTTGAGGAGAAATTCTACAATCATATGTTCTTACGCGAAAGTTGCATTCCTGCAAATATTTTAGTATATTATTTTTGGCATTTGCAAAGCCACCTTTGAAGTTTAATGCCAGAATTACCCGGATATGTTAGCCTCTATGTTTGTCGATGATTTCTTCTTTTAGCTGTAAATTTCGGCCTGGAGTCGAAAGGTTTGGTCTGAACGCCAACACGGGGATTGAGAAGAGGCCGCCTTTATCTAAATGCCTCGATTATTTGATATATTACTTTTTCCATGAATTTGCCGGCACACGACGTTAGCGATATTGGCCTCAAGTTCTCGAGAATGGTCTCTTTACCGGGTTTTGGAATAAACGGAACTTCTTCCGGCTTCCATTCGTCTGGAATTTTTTCTTCGGACCAGTATTTGTTAAGGAAGTCCGTGGTAACCTCCAACAACTGGTCGTCCAAGTTAGGTAGCATTTTGGTGGTCACCCGATCTTCCTCAGGGCAAGTATCCTTCCTCATGTCCACGAATGCTGGTCATACCTCACGGCTTGTGATCTTTCCATTTCCTCATTCTGTTTGCCAGTGTATTCTTCCATTTCTAGACCGACACCCTCCTATTGTGTGTACCTCCAGTAAAGTTCTGGAATTTTCCAGACCGACACCCTCCGATTGTGTGTACCTCCTGTAAAGTTCTGGAATGAACTTCCTTTCGCACCCACTGAAGTTGTGTTTGGCCTTCAGAAGATTTGCTTTGCGCTCTGTATTGCACTTTCCTGGGTCCGTCAGGCTTCTCAATATGGACCAGGTTGTCTTCAGATTAAGTCTGTCGTCGACAGTTTCGCAGAGGTTGTGCCGTTTGCCTTGGCTAAATTCGTGGCATACCGTGAAGCCTCCCCTCACTTCCCAAAGATGCAATAAATGCTGGTCAATAGCCGGAAAGTCCCCGGATGCGTTAATATTTTGGTGTTAGTTTCTGCTTCCTCCAAAAGCATTTTTGCACATGCCTCATAATCTGCAACTTTGTGTCCCTCCTTTTCGCTCCTGCACTTCCTGATTTTATCCCAATTTGTAATTCTTGATGCCTCTTCTTCCTGCTGCCATTTTTGCACTACATACTGTGCATATACGCAATGTTTTTCTTGCAAATAGTTCCTATCAGTTGATTAAATTCTTTGTCTGAACAACCCGCCGCGGTGGCTCAGTGGTTACGGCGCTCGGCTGCTGACCCTAAAGATGCGGGTTCGATCCCGGCCACGGCAGCTGAATTTCGATGGAGGCGAAATTCTAGAGGCCGATGTGCTGTGCGATGTCAGTGCAGGTTAAAGAACCCCAGGTGGTCAAAATTTCCGGAGCCCTTCACTACGGAGTCCCTCATAGCCTGAGTTGCTTTGGGACGTTAAACCCGAATAAACTAAACTAATCTTTGTCTGTACAAAAAATGTCACGAATTACAAAGAAGAACTAGGTCGCTGGCAGCCCATGACAATAGCACCAATACCCTTTGCTTACTAGACTTTTTTCACTTTATCCTGCACAAATTTCGAGAAAGCACACCCGCATACAGGAATATGCTCCCTTTCGCTTTTTGCTGCGGTGAAGCATTCGACAATGCTCCAAGGATGATCTGGAGGCACTCTATGGTACACCACCCACCGACAGTGTTGCTGCGACTCGGCACGGCAGTTATGGCAACCTACGACGTAACATTGTTCGATCTTTTTCTTTGCCACAGCCTCTATCTTCGTTGCTATAACGGTGCGGAATTGTCGATCGAAAGGAGAACAGACGATGGTGGACGTCGGCGTACCTTGGCTGTGCGCGGCGCACACGGAGGCACGAAGATGCGCGCAGTGCTCTAGTGTAGTGAAAATGCAACAAAAAAGTGGCACGACCTATTCAGTTAAACCGAGCAGACGTGCGAAAGCGTATGTGTTTAGCCTGGTTGGCTCATGGATCTCCTTTGCTGGGTCGTCGGCACGTCTGGCGAAGATATTACGATATTGGACTCCGCTTAAGCTCTGATCAAAGTTAAGGTGATCAGATCTGTTCGCCTAGCGGATGGAAGTTGATTAAGACGTTGCGTAATGCATAGCCGCAGAGTGTAGCAGTTTAAGACGAGGAGTGATCGGCTGCGGCGATGACATAGTGCTCTCGTGCAGTGGCCAGCGAAGCTGATATGCTCGCGCCACCGCGGGACCGAAACGCGGTAGCGACCACATTTATTTTATTTCTGCAGCCTCCTTTTCAGGGACGCCGCAAGGTTCTTCGTTGGGGCTGACCCTGTGATGTAGAGTAGATGTGTCCCGAGGCATTACCTTAGTCCGAGGAGAGGCACTTGGATTTCATCTACGGCTCCAGGCTTGTGAATCGAGGCGCGTCTGAGACTACACCCCTTGAGCACGCATAGCTGGCTTGGCCGCAAAAGCCGAAACATAACGGAACGGCCGCCTGTGGTGCCGACAGGTTTTTGTCCGGCTTTACACATTTCCGTTGCCTTTTTTCTGATGACTCTTGTTTGAGAAAAATTCACTAGCTGTTTAGAAAGAAAAGTTGATTCAATATTCAGATTCGTAACCTTCATCCAGATTTGTCAGCCTCGGAGATCCTTGGTTTTCGGAGTTTTCGTCATCGCGCGTGTACTCGCGAGATTGGCCAATGGCGGCGATCATCATCATCAGCCTGACTACGCCCACTGCAGGGCAAAGGCCTCTCCCATGTCTCTCCAATTAACCCTGTCTTTCGCCAGCCGCGGCCACCATATTCCCGCAAATTTCTTAATCTCATCCGCCCACCTAATTTTCTGCCGCCCCCCGCTACGCTTGCCTTCTCTTGGAATCCCCACCGTTACCCTTAAGAACCAGAGGTTATCTTGCCTTTTTAAGGCAAGATTTTAAGGAATGGAAGAGTGCATAACCGGCTTCCTGGGACAGTGGACGCCTGAACCGCGCTTATTGGTGCGTGTGGTGATGAGAGAGACAGGTTGGTTTGGTTTATGGGGTTTAACGTCCCAAAGCGACTCGGGCTATTAGGGAGGCCGTAGTGAAGAGCTGCGGAAATTTCGACCACCTGGGGTTGTTTAACGTTCAGTGACATCGCACAGTACACAAGGCCTCCAGAATTTCCCCTCCATCAAAATTCGGCCGCCGCGGCCGGGATCGAACCCGCGTTTTCGGGTCAGCAGCCGAGCGCCGTAAACACGGATTCCACCGCGGCAGGTAATAACAGAGAGCGATGTGGGCTGCATGCGTTAGCGCTGACAATGGTGAGCGAACTATCCCGATCTACTATTAACTGCCACCTGCTAGGGTGGCAGGGTGGGTGACACTTTAGTACATATACGGAGACAAACAGGAATTTCATACCCCTTATGCGGGAGAACATCCCGTTCCTCTCACTCGTAACACCTCCGACGGCTGTAACAACATCGCGAAAGAGAACCAGGCGTTGGTGCAGCAAGTCGAGCATATATCCATCTATTTCTCCGACCACGAAGCTTCCTTGATGACAACCAACAACTGTTAGTGGAGTGTTTCTTGGAGAAGGAATGTGTGTGAAAAAATTTGCTGAGGTTTAGCTCTGGTTAAACCGCGCAAGTTGCACAAGCAGCGTGGAGCCTGGTGGAGCGTGGCTGAAACGGATGCTATGGCAACGGCGCTCCATCTGTTTGACATCGCTGCGGCTAAAGATCGACCGTGGCCACCGCCGGGAGCTACGCGAGGACTCGAGAATCCTGGCACAGTATTGTTGGTTTTATTTTTTTATTTTTCATATTTTACTTCGTTTAAATTTTTTGTTCCTTTTCTTATTTTTATTTGTTTATTTGTTATTCTTGTTCCTTCTGTTAATTTTATTTTTGTTTTTTCTTTCCGTATTGACATTTTTTTGTTCTATTTATGAGACCCATGCATCCACTAGATGAGCCTTTATTCATACTCAAACCCTGAGCTTTCGTCGCGGAGTGGTACCGTCTCCGCCTCAAATGCCAAAGGCCCTAGTTCGATTTTTTACGGAGTAGCAGTCCTGCCGCCTGGTGGAGCGCGACTCAGAACGGTTGCTATGACAACGGCCCTCCATCTGTTTGGCCTCGCTGCGGCTAATGGTCAATCGTGGCCACCGCCGGGAGCTACGCGACGGCTCGAAACCTAGCGCAGTATTGCTTACGCAATAAAATAACAAGTTGTCTGTAATTTTACATGTCTTGCTCAAATTCTTTGCCTCATCTATCGAAAAGCCGAAACAGCTGATGAGCTGCGCTCAGATTTCGCATTAGGAAGTGAAGTAATCGTCTGAAATTTTGTTGCTGAAGCGACACTACGCTGGGTGTGAGCGATTTCGAGGAGCCCCGGGGAGCCCCAACCTTCGTGACCAGCCGGATCCTCTACGCCGTGCCGTACCTACGCACCACCAAACAACAAGACGAGCGCATTGGCGCCATCATCAGGAAGGCAACAAAGCGAGCATTGGACCTCCCGGTGACTACCTCCAACGCCAAACTGAAGGCGTTGGGAGTGGTAAACTCCTATCAAGAGTTGCGGGAGGCCCACCTCATGAACCAATTTACGCGGCTATCGCAGACGGTTCCTGGGCGCCGCCTGCTAAACCGCTTACACATCTAACACACATGCATACCAGAAGGGACGGAGAACATCCCGGTGCTGTGGCGCCACATGCTCTTGGTCGCTCCGCTCCCTCGTAACATGGACATGGCTTCACATGAAGGCAGACGACAAGCGCGGGTTCGCACGCTTGAGAGGCAGTATGGATATAAAGAGGACGTCAACTACGTGGACATCACAGGGCCGTCACCCACAGGATTCTTCACGGCTGCCGTAGTCCACCGGGGAATGAATGTCGATGGGCTATCTTTTCGGGCCCCAAATTCAACACGAGCGGAGGAAGTCGCAATAGCTCTCGCTGCCGCCGATCCAAAATCGAGAACAGTTATCACAGACTCTCGCCGGATTTGTGAACATTTTATTGCAGGCGAAATATCCCCTCTTGCCTCCCAAATTCTAAGACGCGCTACCGCCGATCCAACTCGCACAAAAGTGATCTGGGCTCCTGGCCACCAGGGTCTACGAGGCAATGAGGCCGCTGATGCGGCCACCGGAGCGCTCACACACCGGGCTCCTCATCCTAGCTCTCCTGGCTCAGAAGCTCATAAACCGCTTCTGCGGTTCCGCGAAACCCTAATTCATTATTGCGACAGCCACCGTCTCTACCCAGTACCTGCCAAGGGGCTGAGTAAGGCGGAGGAGCGAACTCTGCGGCGCCTGCAGACAGGAACTCTTCTCTGTCCTGCCATAGCAAAACACTTCGATCCGAACACAGATGGGTGCTGCCCGCACTGTGGAGAGATCTGCGATATCTTTCACATGCTGTGGGCATGTACTCAGAATCCTCACCTTCCCCCTTCCCCCACCCCCACCCGAGAGGCATGGGAGACTGCCCTCCTCAACTGCTCCACACTGGAGTCTCAAAGGGCTCTAGTAAAGCGGGCGCGAGACGGGGCCTCGTCGTGCGGTGTCCCGGACTAAGGATACCGACCATGTAGCAGGGTTTTTAGAGCGCAGCTCTTTGGCGTCCGTTCCTGGGTTTCGCGTCGTCGTCGGCGTCGGCGTCGGCCTCGTAACCAGCTCCGCCCCCAATGTCATGCTTTTCAATTGGTCGAAATGCTCGTGACGTCACAGTGCGCGAATTTCAAATGGGGCCAATTGTACTTTGGCTAGTAACCATGCAACCAATCAAAGGGATCGTATAGTGATGCTGCAACTAAGTTGGACTGAGTTTAGTTAATTGCTTAATTAATCAATTAGCCTAATTAATATAGAGGAGAATGAAGAGGTCAGAAGAAAAGAAAAGCAAGACGCGCGCCGCAGCGACAACAGCGTCCGCGGAAGGAGACGCTGCTGAAAAAAAAAACAGATAAGTACGAAGCCGCGTTCCCTCCACCACCACGCACTTCCCCACTCAGTAAGACGTTGCTCGTTTCATATACGTTGTGTCGAACATCCTAGACAGTTAAAACAATTGACAGGTTAATGACAGAACACGATGGATAGAAATGCAATAATGTAAATATGAAATAGCCTAATTAACCTTTCTAGTTAGACCGCATAAATCTATAAAACCGAGAACGAAATTGGTCGAGTTGGGGAATCGAACCAGGGTCTCCGGAGTGCGATACGAGCACGCTAGCCACTCCGTAATGCCGGCTGAATGGTTTGGAATGAACAAAGGCGCGTCTAGCTAATACGGCGTCTTCGTTCACTCCCATCTTCCCCCTTCCCCTTACGGCGAGGTGCAGGTGTCCACCCAGATATGCGAGAGAGATACATTTCCTTTCCTCAAAAAATAAATTTACCGTCCAGCAAGGCGTACCGCCGAATTGGCGATGGCGTTCTGTGGACTCCCTGGCAGCGTTGCAAGACGCTGTCGCGTTCCACTCTTACAGGCGAAGCTTAACATGTTAACCACACATCAGTAACACACGCAGACAGCCAATGGACGCGTCATTCGCTGGCAGCACTTGATTCATCATTCACAACCACATTCTTAACGTACGCTCCCTTGCCGCACATGCCAAGGACGTACACCACGATCACATTCTGCGCCATTCCTCTGTACTTTGCTTTGCTGAAACCTGGATGGATCCCGAAGAGCCTCTCGAAATCATAGATTTCCTATACTGCTGTGGTGCTCGCAGAGACCACAACACAGCGGCGGGAGTCGCTATCTACTTGCGCACAGGTCTCTCTGCAATACCAGTCGAAATGTTTGGCACGTCACATGAACTTGGCGAACTGTGCGCCGCAAAGTTGCCCAACGGCTTGCTGGTAGTAGCTGCCTACTTCGCCCCTACCGCACTCACGAAAGACGTCGTGCACTTCCTGCAACTCGCATTAACCGTCCATCGATCCACACCGATGTTAGTAGTGGGGGACTTTAATGTTGACATAAAGACAAACAGCAATTTCCTAACACTTATGCGGGAGAACATCCCGTTCCTCTCGCTCGTAACGCGTCCCACGGCTGTGACAACCTCGCGAGGCACTTGTATAGATCTCGTCTTTGAGAATCAAGCATTGGTGTACCAAGTCGAACATATATCAGTCTATTTCTCCGACCACAAAGCTTCCTTCATGACTGTCAAGAACTGTTAGTGGAATCTTTGTTAAAGGAATACGTGTGAAAAATTAAAAAAAAACTCTGTGATAGCGCATACATGTGTTGCTCGATTTCTTTGCCTCAATCTATCGAAAAGGTGAAACAGCTTTTTGCTGCGCTCAAATTTCGCATTAGGAAGTAACGTAATCGTCGGTAATTTTTTGACCCTCAAACTCTCTTTGCATATTCAAGTTCATCACCACCACCACCATCCCAACTGCACATGCGCGAAGAGCGAGTGTAGAGCAGTTACTGCGGAATTTCATTTTCTGAAATGCAATTTTCATTTTCTTCCTTACGGCCCCTCCTTCTGTTTCTTCTTTCACTCCCACTTCCTCCCTTCCTCTACAAACGGATGACGGGTGTCCACCGAGATAGGTGAGACGGTTACTGCGTAATTTCCTGTTCTCAAATACAATTTTCATTTTCTTCATTACTGCCTCTCTTTCTTATTTCACTCCGACTTCCTCCCTTCCTGTACAGTGCGGTTCAGGTGTACACCGAGACGACAGAGAATTAATGCGTCATTTCATTTCCTCAAAAAGCATTGCGTTCAATGTCAAGGCATCACGTCGAACAGGTAGTGGCGTTCGGTTCCGTGGACTCCCTGGCAGCGCTACAACACGCTGTCGCGTTCCACTCCTAAAGGGTAAGCTTAAGCGCCATTATTTAGCAGTTAATTAGCATTTAGTCATTCATAACTAATTAGCCATAATTAGTAATTTTACATTAATTTTGTGTGCAATTATGTGTGGCGTCATCCAGTGGTGACCTCACCAGTGCCACAGAGGCAGTGAAAGCGGTGCGGAAAATGCTTTCACCTATACGCACTTTAGACGGTCAAAGTGCCCCCTGAGATGCCGCCGCCGCTGCGATTGCTGCGCCGTTGCTTCCGCAATTCTGCTCGAGATGGCCATTGGTCAAACGACAGCCATTTTCTTTGTAGCGTTAGCTACACTACGCCAGCCACTTTGCGAGCCCACCGTGGCTGCGCGCTGAGCCGTGGCACCATCGCTCCGCCAGCTGTGCGCATGCGTGGAGTGACGTCATAGCCCGCAGCTGGTGTGCGCGCAAGGCGCGTCGCCGCTGCGCCGGCGGCGGAGCAGACGTCACCTGCCTCGTCAGTTGTGCGCATGCGCGGAGTGACGTCAGAGCACGCAGCTGAGGTGCGCGCCGCACGCCTGCATTACGCTAGCATTTCGTGCCTTCAGCGTGGCGGCGCCGTGGTATAGTGCCTAGCCAGTATATTCTAGGCACTATAGCCGTGGCCACCATGGCGGTGCCATGGCTGGTCACGTGGTTCGTCACGTGGCGCGGAGCAACTGCCGGCGGCCCGGCGCGCCGGCGAAGCCGAGTGGAAGAGGAGTGGAGATTGGGAGACAGTGAATCCACGTCCACGTCCAGGGACGAAGACGAAGAAGGAACGCCCAGCGAAACGGAGCAGTGAAAGACTGATTTCTCAGTTCGACTGAGCGAGTTCGGCCAGCTATAAGCTATCGCGTATACCTATCGCCTCACTCCAGATTGAACCAGAGCTAAACCACAGCCAATTTTTAGAGCGCAGCTCTTTGGCGCGCGTTTCTGCGTTTCGCGGCGTCGCCGTCGCTGTTGTAACCAGCAGTGGACACCTTACTCGCCCTTGAAGCTGCGAAACCAATGGAGCGGGAGCTTGGAAAGCAGAGGGCCAAATTGGTAAATTGGTTTTTGAGGAAAGGAAATGGTGCACTATCTGTCTCACACATCGCTGTGGACACCTGAGCCAGAAGGAAGGCGCACAACTGCCCTTTTGGAACAGTGGACACCTCAATCGTGCTTTAAGCTACGTGGCGGTAGTGACAGATGTGCGCTGCATGCGTTGGCATTGACAACGTTGTGCCAGAAACGCGGCGCTGAAGCCATAGGCCTACGGCGTTCGTTGTGTTCATTGCCGTTGGCGTTGACAACGTTTTACACGCCGATCATGTTAAGACAAGGAAGTGCGCATGAATCGCGCTTATAGGTACGCGGGGTGATGAGAGGGAGAGATGTGGGCTGCATGTGGTTGCGCTGACAACGGTGAGCGAACTCTCGCGATCAACCATTAAGGGCCGCCTGCCAAGGTGGCAGTGTGGGTGGGGACTTTAATGTAGATATAAAGTCACACAGGAATTTCTTACCACGTATGCGGGAGGACATCCTGTTCCTCTCGCTCGTAACGCCTCCCACGGCTGTGGCAACCTCGCGAAATACTTGCACATACCTCGTCTTTGGGAACCAGGCATTGGTGCAGCAAGTCGAGCATATATCCACCTATTTCTCCATCCACAAAGCTTCCTTCATGACAACGAACTGTTAGCGGAGTGTTTCTTGAGGAAGGAACATGCGGGAAAAAATTCAGGGGCACTTTGACTGTCTAAAGTGCGTAGAGGCGAAAGCGTTTTCCGCACCACTTTGACTGCCTCTGTGGCACTGGTGGCGTCACATGTAATTGAGTACTAATCACTATGTGATGACAAATCACTAATCAATGGTTAATTACTGATTAATGCTTGAATACTAATTAAATGCTAATTAATGACGCTTAAGCTTCGCCTTTAGGAGTGGAACGCGGCAGCGTGTTGCAGCGCTGCCAGGGAGTCCACGGAACACCACCACCCGTTCGGCGCGATGCCTTGCCGTTTGAATGCAACGCTTTTTGAGGAAAGGAAATGGCGCAGTAATTCTCTGTCATCTCGGTGTACACCTGAACGGCACCACAGAGGAAGGGAGGAAGTGGGAGTAAAAGAAGAAAGACAAAGATGGCCCGTAATGAAGAAAATGAAAATTGTATTTGAGGAAAGGAAATTACGCAGTAACTGTCTCGCATGTCTAGGTGGACACCCCTCAAAATTCAGGGGGGGGGGGGGGAGGCGCACTTTTTTGACCTACAGTGCGGTCACTAATGTGTGGTAGTGTAACGCGACAGAGTCTTGCAACGCTGCCAGGGAGTCCATAGAACGCCATCGCCCATTCGGTTCATATCGCGGTGGACACCCAAACCTCGCCGGAAGGGAAGGGAGGAAGATGGCAGTGAGCGAAGACACCGCATTCACTAGACGCGCCTTTGTTCATTCAAAACCATCGAGCTGGCATGGCGGAGTGGATAGCATGCTCGTCTCGCACGCCGAAGACTCGGGGTTCGATTCCCGAGCTCGACGAATTTCCTACTCGATTTTATTTATTTATATGGCCTGACTAGAAAAGCTAATCAGGCTAATTGGATAATTAATCAATTAACTAAGGTGAGTCCCACTTACTTGGAGCACCACTATATGATCCCTTCAATTGGTTGCATGGTTACTAGCCAAAGTACAATTGGCCCAGTTTGAAATTGGCGCACTGTGACGTCACGACCGTTTCGACCAACTGAAAAGCGTGACATTCCTGTCGACAACTGCTGCTTACAACGATGAGACAGGCTTTCGCCTTAAAATAACAACTCGTCTGTAATTGCACACATATGTCTTGCTCGAATTCTTTGCCTCAATCTATCGAAAAGCTGGAACAGCTGATGCGCCGAGCTCAAATTTCTCATTAGGAAGTAACGTAATCGTCGGCAATTTTTTTTAAACAAAACCTTTAATTTTATATTTATCCGCACATAATTCAGCAATGCAGTTGCCTCGCACAACAAAGCTGTGTCTTTAAGAACAAAGATCATTTTTGTGCAGCGTACAGTGATGCAATTAGTAAGGTGTCGCGTGTCTGCGCGTGAGATCATCTTCATAGATCTCGCTATGTTTCAGCTGTGTCTGCATTCATGCCCTGAGTCTCTTAGTCAACGAAGCGATCAGCTGTCTCTAGGGGGATTAGGCAGGGCTGTCCCTTGTCGCCCGTTTTTCGTTTTGTGCCTAGACCCACTGCTGCGTCGCATCGCCGGGAGCCCGTCTGTGCGCGGTTTCCCACAGCCATGTTAAGGTCTCGGCATACGCCGACGATGTGTCCCTGTTCCTGCGGGACGAGGACAGCTACGTAGCGTTTTTACGGCTGTTTGAAATTTTGCAGCGAGCTATCCGGCGCCCTGCTGAACAGGGACAAGAGTAGAGCGTTGCGCTTTGGCGCGTTCTCCGCAGACCTGTTGGGCGACGTACAGTGGGTCTCGGCCGTGAAAGTTCTGGGGGTTTATTTCCTCGCGTCCGGTGAGCCGGCTCGCGAGACGTGGACTCGCCTTAGAGAGACCGCCGAGAAACGGTTGACAGTGGCGGCGCGATTCCGCCTCTCCCTCGCGGAGCGCGAATTTATCATCCGCGCGTCGGTGTGCGCGCCACGGTACTATGTCGCTCGCGTTGCCCACGCACTCCGCACCTTCACGCGCCGTCTGGCCACTTTATGTGGCTCGTTCTTCTGGGCAGGAAAGACGGAGTCTAGCGCGAGCGCTCCTCCGGCTTCCCACTAACATGGGGGGATTCAGCCTTCCCCACTTGCCCACGATATGCAATGTGCTCGCTTTGCGGGCCACCAATGACCTGGCTAACCAGGCCGGCTACCCGGGTAGGGGGCTACTGGCTTACCTACTCGGCACGTCGCACTCCCTTTTTTTCTCTGAGCAGAGTGTTGGCCCGACAGCCTTGCAGCAGCCTCGGTTTTACCAGAGAGCCTGCCAGACGCTCAGGTCCCTCACCGCAGCACTGCCAGAGGAGTTATTTTGAACTCCCGCCTCTCGGATATGCGAACTCCTGGCCATCAAAGAAGCCCCACAGGAGAAATTGGCAATAAGCAGAGAGGTGGGATGGCGGGACCTAACGTCTTCATCTCTTCCCGCAGACGTGCGAGACTTCGGCTGGCTGCGGGGCTGGCGGGCCCTGCCTACGGCAGATCGCCTGTCGGCTTGGGGCGTGGCCCCTTCCTCCCGATGTCCACAGTGCGGACTTGAAGAGACCTTGCCACACGCGATCTTTGAGTGTTCGGTAGCTAGGACATTTTGGGTCCTTTAATTATGTCGCGAATGTTCGGGGCGACCCTTGGCCCCAATTCAAGGTTCCGCGACCCTTTTGTGCGTATGCTTCTTTGTTTCGGGGCGTTCGTACTGTGGCGCCAGAGAGGTGCAGCGGCTCTACAAGGACGACCGCAGAGGGCCATGTACCCCATGTTGCGGTGGGTGCGCGTATGGACCCACTAGAACTTCCTTGGACACTTTTTGTTTTTGGACACTTACGTTCCCTGTGAGTGTCTGTGCATAGGGCGACATCAGTTGCCGCAATGTATCTTTGTTTTTGTGGAGGGACGGATGTCCGTTTTTGATCGAGAGTCCAAATAAACTTCTCTTATGTGTAATTATTCCTTACTGATTTGAACTGCGTGTTGGGGGTTTGTGCGAATATTCAGGGCACCGGCAGTCTTCATGGGGGAGTCTGCGTGAACATAGCGACTCCTAGCAGCACAGCTAATCGGCCCAGTATTGGAAATACAATGCCAAATGCCGGTCCTGCAAAGAACCGCTGTGATGCCATCGATCTTCAACATCGGACTGGCCCAATATATGAAATGCATTGGCAAAGGCCGCTCCTAAAAAAATGCCGCCACCGTCTCGAAGACGTTGATGTAACAAGCGTTAGCTGTTCGGTAGCGCCATCTATCGTTCATGTCATGTATTGCCACGTGATTAAGTTACTTTTCCGTACCTTACGGACACCGGGCGCCTACCTCCTTGAGGTCGGATATTTTGGACTAATTTGGGCCGAAAAAGCTTTTCGACTCTTTACTGGATCATTTTTCCTTACCTCAATGCGGTAGGTGCACGGTCGCCGTGAGGCATGAAATTCTTAGCTGCCGAGGGCTGACGACATGGCCGCCATGTTACGCCTAACCATAAGAAAATATGAACCTAATTAGAGAATATTGGTGTCTAACATGTCCTATACATCGAGCCCATTATGAATCTCCATTAGTTAGGTCATGACGTTATCGGTTAGTTAATTATAAGCAATTAAATATAAGCATAACCTTAACTAAATTTTAACTTCATCAGTTAATTTTGGTGTCTAACCTGTTCTACTCATATAGAGGACTGCAAAGATGTAATTCGTTTTATGAAGTCTCATTAATTAGTGAGTTAAAAAGGATTAAACATAGTCATGTGACTAGTTAATTAGGACGTCACAAAATCAGTGATATCACAAATCACCAATTTAATATACTAATTACGTCACCAATTAAACACTAATTGGGCTGCTATATAGATTTACTATGGGGGCCGCCTTGCCACATTTGCCACTCAGGAACTCTTTGCGCATTTGAGCTGAGCGGTTTGCAGACCAGACAGTGATGTCAGCTGCATATGCTAGAAGTTGAACATTAGGAAAGGTAGAGAGGCTGCGTATGAGAGGAATGAATGCGATGTTAACTAGAGTTGGGGCTAAAAGTGAGCCCTGAGGTACTCCGCAACGAGAAAGAGGCTATCTATCGGTGTACCCTTAACGTGGGTAGCAAACGTACGTTCCAAAAGAAAAGCATGAATTGCTTGACCTCCATTTCACTTCTTGCTCTTTTATGCCTTAACAAATATTTGTTTTCAATAAGAGAAGTCTTTTAAGATTAGGAGCTGGTATTGTATCGCTGTAGGCCAGTGCCTCAGACAGCGTAGTGTCCACCAAACAAAAAAGAAAAAAATCAAAGTTCGTCTACAAGTGTGTAATGCGAATGTTTGAGCGATGGCTCTTATTTAACAAAAGACTTTTGACAGACATTTCGTGCTTTTTTTTCGCAAACACAGAGAGCCTGAGGTGGATCCAGACTTTCTCAGTGCTGCAGTGATATTCTTAGTTAATTTGCTTCGAAAGGTTGCTTACCCTAGTCGCAATTAAACCCTACGTCTATTTAGACGCGCTGGTTAGAGCGCTTGAACTTGAACCCCAGTTTGAACACGGTAACACGGACCACTTGCCCAGGCTGAGCTGTTCGAAACTGGGTTTGGCCCTGAAAGGACACAGCGGGGTTTGTGGGGTCTCTCCTAAGCGGAAATAGTAAGCTGGAAATAGTAAGAGAATATGTCTACTTAGGGCAGGTAGTGACTGCTGATCCGGATCATGAGAGGGAAATAACAAGAAGAATAAGATTGGGGTGGAGCGCATATGGCAGGTTCTCTTAGATTATGAATGGCATTGTACCAACATCCCTCAAGAGAAAAGTATACAACAGCTGTATCTTACCGGTACTCGGCTAAGGAGCAGAAACGTGGACGCTAGCAAAGAGGGTTCAGCTTAAGTTAAGGACAACGCAGCGAGCTGTGGAAAGAAAATTGATACGTGTAACGTTAAGAGATGAGAAGCGGGCGAAGACGGTGAGGGAACAAACGCGGGTTAATAACATCCTAGTCGAAATCACGAGGAAGAAATGGGCTTGGGCAGGGCGTGTAATGCGAAGGCAAGTTAACCGCTGGTCCTCAAGGGTAACGAAGTGGATTGCAAGAGAAGGCAAGCATAGCAGGGGGCGGCAGAAAGTTAGGTGGGTGGATGATATTACGAAGTTTTGTCGTGATACGGTGGCCGCAACTGACAATAGACAGGCTTGACTGGAAAGACATGGGAGAGGTCTATGCGCTGTAGTGGACGTAGTCAGGCTGATGATGATAATGATGATGATGATTTTTCGAGGTTTTCACAGCCGTGGGAGGTTTTAGACCGAGAGGAACGGTGTGCTCTCCCGCATAAGTGGTAAGAAATTTGTGTTTGTCTTTATATGTTCATTAATATCCCCACCCACCCTGCCACCCTGCCAGGTGGCAGCTAATGGTTGATCGCGAGAGTTCGCTTACCGTTGTCAGCGCTAACGCATGCAGCCCAGATCTCTCTCTCATCACTCCGCGTACCTATAAGCCCGATTCAGGCGTCCACTGACCCAGGGAGCGTGCTATGCACACTTGTTTTCCTTCAAATGGTCGGAGTGTAAAAATTTGTCAATGCCAACGGGAACACAATGAACGCCGACGGCCTATTTCTTCAGCGCCGCGTTTCTGGCACAACGTTGTCAATGCCTGCAGCCCACATCTCTCTCTCTCTCTCTCTCTCTCTCATCACGCCACGTACCTATATTATAAGCGCGATTCAGGCGTCCACTGACCCAGAGAGCCAGTTATGCGCCCTTCCTTTCCTTAAAATGGCACAAAGTTGTCAATACCAGCGCATGCAGCGCCCATCTGTCACTACCGCCACGTAGCTTAAAGCACGATTGAGGCGACGGCAACGGTGACGGCGACGGCGACTCCACGACATACAGAAACGGGCGCCGAAGAGCTGCGCTCTAAAAATAATAGATCGTGCTGACAGCTTATCTAGCGTCCGACTAAGATCCGGTGCCAGAATGCGGACAAAGACAGCGCTGTTACTTGGCAGAAGGCTATTTTAGGTCGGTACAGGACCGATTGTGTACCACAGCAAAACTTCGAAACGTCGAAACGTAGGGTGATGAGATTTTCACCATTAACTTTACGACACCTTCACAATGACATGTCTCTGCCTTTTTGATAATAACAGGACCTAGCGTAAGGCCTCTTACGGGCTAAGATCAAAGGTGTAGGGAGAGTTGTATGCTGCAAAAGTTGCAAAAGAAAGTTGCATGGACTCGTTGTAAGAGCGCACTAAAAGAATTATTCTTGGCACGTTATCGTACAGCGCCGCCTAAGCAGGTAGTATACATTATCGACTACGAGTAGCAATGTGTGACCTCATTCTTATTCATGACCCCTATTGCTTTCGAACACAGCGGAAATCGGGCACAAAACCTGTGCTTACAAGATCTCACCTTCGAGCGCCGTTTCGTCTAGGCTATACACAGCGTGCATACCAGAGAACCGCAGCCACAGACACAACTTTTGTATGAAAGTTCGTGCTTTTCATACCTGGAGTTTGCTTAGGGTCTAAAGCGCATGACGTAATTAGTAATGTCTTGCGGTCAGCGTGCAGCGTAATGGGTAGTCACGATTAAGCTTATGTACGCTGCGTGGTTGGCGGAGTTTCTATAATTGCATTGCTTGCCGAAAAGTGCAAAGAAGCAACGCGATAAAGCTAAGAATAGCAAACAAATGCCGACACTGAATGTAATAATGGTTATTGTAATTGCTCCATGAAAAAGAAACAATCAGTGTCAGAATAAGGAAAAATGAACTTTTAACGTAGAACGAGGCTTATATGTTCGCTCTTTCCTCCAACGTAATGTTCCTAAGTAAAAGCTTCACACTTTTGCTTGCCCCATCCTCAGCAACAGACTCTTCGTGAAGATGAAGAAGACGTTTCCTTTAGCGTACCACTCGGAGAAGCCGTGAACAAACAAGAAGCCATGAACCCCGCTTTTATACCCGTAAAGCGCGAGAACCGTAAGTGGTACTAACTTCAGCTTGCCTGTTTTTAGGCCATTGAGAAAAAGTGTTCATAAGTGGCGTGCCACGTAACGAATAATCTACAATGGGGTGCCTCATTTACACTCTACACAACTAGAGGATAGGTGAAACGCCAAAGTATGATCCATATTATTCTCACCGCGACTGTATATGTCCTCTTCAGAACGCGTACATGCTCAATCGACTCGACGGTTGCTCTACCCTGGTGTTACGTTCTGCGGTCGCAGACGAGTCATTTGCAGGGAACCGTACACCGACTGAGTCCACTAGCTGGGAGGAGTCGACGACGTCCAGCGGGTCTACTCCACTCTGGGATGGGTCTACCCGGCTTCTCCCCATCAGTTGGCAGCCGTTCGCACAACGTCAAGAAGCTGATGAGGCCTCGAACCAAGCACGCCGTCAGGTAGGCGATAAACTTCATGGTCATGCGAAGTAGGCCCCGATGATATATGCTTGGCTTTCCTGAACATCGGCAACTAGAGTCATCTGTTGGCCGGAAGTAGCGAACACCGCGTAACTCACTGGGGATATTTTGAATTGTAATTTTGAGAAAACTTGAGGGGTGGTTGCGCTACATGTTATTAAAACAGCCTTTATGTCAGAAGCCAACAGTTACCGGAGCCAAGAAGAATATGAAATTTTTTCAAAATTTTTGGTGTTAATTAGAAATTACTAGTATAATTATCTCTACGGCTTAAAGATCACTGATTAGGAAGTAAAAAGAAAAACAGCCACCAGCATTCGGTGGGATCCGAACCCACGACCTCGGAATTTCGCGTCCGGTGCTTTACCAACTCAGCTACAGCAACGGCTCCCCAGTCTGCTTTCCGGATTATTTATGTGTAGTATAACCTAACCTTGAGAGTGTTTACCAACGCCACCTTCGTCCATAGCGGTGGGCGTTGTACGTCCTGTATTACCGCGAGTGACAAGTAGGAACGTGATCCAACGATGAGGGCGGAAGCTGTGCGAAAACCCTTCTATGCCACCTCTGACATCAAGACTGCCAGACTTGGGCATCAAGGTGGAAGCCATACATGTCTGCTGGCTTCCGTCATGTATTTCATAACGAGCGCCTCTTTTCTCTTCCCTTCTCTGCTGAAGCCTTTATGTCAGGTTGGATGGTTTGGTTGGTTTTATTGGCGTTTAACGTCCCAAAGCGACTCAGGCTGTGAGGGACGCCGTAGTGAAGGGCTCCGGAAATTTCGACCACCCGGGGATATCTTTAACGTGCATTGACATCTTACAGTAGTACATGGGCCTCTGGAATTTCGTTCGCTTCGATCGTAATTCGACCGCCGTGACTGTTTAACAGGTCTAGGGGCAAGGTGATGAGAGGCCTTCAATCCAGTCCTTTGTCTCTGGCTTCTCAAGATCTCCCAGCTTTGTTTCTCGCTTATCAAGATCCCCTTAAGGTTTTTTGCAAAATAACACTGCATGACTTTGTCTATATCTTAGTGACGTTGGATCGTTTTCTATGACCGGTGTGGAAAATACGTGTGTTGCAGATCTCGACAAAGAAAAAAATTTTGAGATCACTGCGGCGGATCCATCCCGCACTGAAGCGATACGAAAGCAGACCGTCCACATATTATATCGGCGTCTGTGGTTGTTCTGACGTCAATGTACTATATCGACATCCATGGCTATTTTGACGTTTAAGTGCATTTTTTGCGTTTTTCGCGTTTAGTTGTCTAATTACACCTCATGAACAAAATTTTTCCCACGGCAGTATTTTATCACACACTATCTGTCATACTCACACTTTTGCACATTTATGTTCAGAGAACGACGTAGTCGCGCGGACAGATTTGCAGACGGTTTCTGCTGACGACACAGAGGCATGTGATCATTTCGAATTAAAGATAAAACTATGCTTCGTACGCATTACTGTCACAGTGCTGCTTCAAATGGAGCGCTTAGTGGCTGCTATGAACGCTGAAGCCAACCGACAGCAGCTCTTTTTTGTTTTGTTTTGCGCGATGAAATGCCCGGGACTTAGTGCGGGTAAGTGGCATCTGAAAAGGGCACACTGCGTTCAACTTACGATCACACGCGCATGCAATATCGCGTCTAAACTTCTCATGAGAGCCCGACAGGACGGGAGCTAGTTGCAGGCAATGAATTTTGCACTGTTCGCCGCGCTACTGAAGACCAACCATGTGAATTAAGAGATGAAAACTATCATATTTCGATGCAGAACTGCAATATTAGCCGCGCAGCCGATTCGTAGCCGAACTTTTCCCGCTCCACGCCCGCTGCCCATCGCTTTAGCCTCTGTCTGACCGCGGTAAACTCGTGTAAACTTATGGCGCTGCATTTCTTCAGCATTGTGGCTCGACTAACCCCAACTCAACGGGATATCGCGAATTACGTTAAAAAAAAACGCAAGCGTGGCATACCCAAGGCGCATGGTACCGCCTTTTGCCTCACAACGATTGTCACTGCTGCCGCCAGCGTGCCGCTTGTCTATACGGACTAACAATGCAATACTATGTGCAGCCAACTAGCTCGCCTGGCTGTGTTTCCTGAGCAAAGGCGATTTCTTTTGTGCACACCTTTTATATTTACTTCCCTGTCAGGAGGAGGCGGAGTAGGCAAGGAGAAAACCAAATGTTGCCAAACGGGAAGAAATCGTTGAACACATGAACTTCGGTAGTTATCGCGTGCGTATACAATACGGAGCACGAAGAAGAATACAGATGATCTAGGTTCAGCATATACGCTGCTGAAATTATAGAACTAATAACTCCTACCAAAGCCGTTCATAAGTAGGCATGCCTTCAAAGTGTGTGGAAAAGAAGTGGTAGGATTTGAATTAAACCGAATATAAGTGCGAAAGTATGTGTTCATTCTTCACCTCTTTTTTTTCTGGCGTCTGTATGTGCACCCAACCACATTTCTCGTTCTTCATAGAGCCACTCTCCATTTGGCGGCTGCTGGCGCGTTGACCTCCTCCCATTGGCTACAGCTGGTTCGACATTCCTCTCTACTTACCCGAGTTGTTGTTACGACTGAGAGAAGGATGAAAAGGAAAGTGCACGGGCCTGCCGACTGGTCTCGAGCTGAGCCACCACCGCTGCCACGTGCAGATAGAGGAGAGTTACCGAGCTTCCTCCCATTGCCCGCGGCCTGTGCGATTCTGCTCCCTCCGTGGCTTAACACATGATTCTTAGTTGTGTTTGAACCCCTTAAGTAGTCATTTCCCACTTGAAGTCGTGGAGGTGGCACCCTTGTTAGCATGCACTGCACTCTGTTTACCCACGATGGCATAAGGTCAACTAAATAGCGAACGCCGACAGTTCACGGCAGAAAGATATGTGAGGACTGAGGTGGTGGTGGTGGTGAAAACTTTTAATTTCTGAAATAGAGTTTGGGAGCCACAGAGTGGCCCCGCTACATGGTCGGCGTCCCTAGTCCGGGACACCGCATGACAATGCCCCGTCTCTCCCCCGTTTCACCAGAGCCCTTTGGGACTCAAGCGAGGAGCAGTTGAGGAGGGCAGTCTCCCATGCCTCTCTGGAAGGGGTAGGGGAAGGGGGGAGGTGGGGATTTTGAGTACATGCCCACACCATGTGGAAGATATCGCAGGTCTCCCCACAGTGTGGGCATCGCCCATCCGTGTTAGGATCGTAATGCTTTAAGATTGCAGGACAGAGTAGAGTACCTGTCTGCAGGCGCCTTAAAAGTTCACTCCTCCGTCTTACTCAGCCCCTTTGCAGGAGCCGGGAAAAGGCGGTGGTTGTCGGTATAATGCGTTATTATTTCTCTTAATCGCAGCAGCAGCTGGTTAGTCTCCGAGCCAGAAGAGTTGGGATGAGGAGCCCGGTGAATAAGCTCTCGGGCAGCCGCGTCAGCGGCCTCATCGCCACCCTACGCTTGTCACTTTGAAACGGGGGTACTGAGGGTATGAACCATAAGTAGTGACGAGGGCACTTAGACACCGGTGTCCTTTGAGGTGTTGTGGAAAAAATGCTCACGAGAGAAAAAAAAAACATTGTTGTGCCGAGCAAGCATTAGCTAAGTTGCATTCTGGGCATCGTTTATTCGTGACATCAGAACTCATCACGCGCTTACGGTAAGGAAGGGCGTAGTTCCAGGCATTACAAGTTCGCTGCAACCTTTTTCAGGGCCGTGTCCAGTCCAGACTCATCCTGATACCCGCCTGCGTCGTGACGTTCCTGATCATCGTGTCCACGGCAGCGGCAATTTTTTTTGCCTCGCTCTTAAGCGACCATGGCACGACCACGCCACTAGCCGCAGCCGAGAGGGCCGGCGTCGAGACCACCGGTTGGACCCACGTGCAGAAGTTAGGCAACGATTCCGCGGCATTCGTGGACGACCCAGAGAATGAGACTGTTTCCACTGTCGATGACCCCGAAGCTTGGCGGGCGAGGTTTCGCGTCGGTCGCACGAAACAGTCGCTCCAAATATATGAAACTTAATTTGTCATTTCCATAAGTGAGGATAGTCTACTGCGATATGTACATTAAAACAGTCTAATCTCATCTTCCATGCCTGGAATCGGCAAGCGTCTCCCTATCATTAGGACCCCACTGTTTTATAACCCCAGCTTGAAGAATATCGCATAGTAATACTATGCGCATGCCAACCACATAATGTAGTGGAATGTAGAGGGTTTGAGTTTGGATACAGCGTTACGGGGGTCTCTATTCGACAAGAATGTTTTCGTTGCACTGAATTAAACCATTGTTCTTTCAGCAGTTCAGCACACATTCCGAGAACCCGAAATTCTTTATGTAACTGCTCAAAAGATGGCCTTTCTGGTAACCATTTCAGTTAAAATACCTTGTCAACGTGGTCTTGCTTAAAATTTGTCAAGGTGCAGGGGTTATCTAAGGGTGTATCACTTCGAAGTAAAACTTTTTTTTTTGGTTGCTCCAGTGTGTGTATGTGCTGGCCGTAACGTTCCGCACAATGTTAGATGCTGTGTTTAGTAACCTTCGAAGCCGGGATTTTTCTTGATTTTTTGCGGGGTTTGCTACATGTGCATTTTTTCAAATACCTCATATTAGCCTTTTTTATTCCTTCCTCTTATTAACTTGTACCTGCCTTCTTAACTTGTTTACTTCTGTTTTCAGCCGTTTGTATTCTGTGTTGTATATCTGTTGTTTTCTTTGCTGAATCCCCCCCCCTATGTAATGCCCGCATTGGGCCTTTAGGGTATTGAAACAAAATAAATAAAGTGAATGAGCTCTTGTATTCCTCCCAGTGTTTCCAGTTATAATTTGCAAAAGGAACTTTCCCCAGCGTGAGTGGTGCGAATAACTGGCGCCAACTTCGATGTCACTTTGTCTTCAGCGCTAGCTTCGGCTTCGTTCCTGTATTCGATAGTATGGGAAATGTGGTATGTATCAAGTAGTATGTGATGTGGTGCTCCTGCACAGGGGGCCACAACTTCATGTCGTCCACCCATTGTGCAGGATTGGTTGCCTCGGGATGCGGCAAAACACGGGTAACCGCGCGAGGAACGTAAGCAAAATTGTAAAAAACGTTCGTCGTGAACAGTTGAATCGGGTGCAACGGAAGGTGATGAATAAGCTTTGAAAAAAGCATTGAGAACCACGACCGGTTTGGATCACACCGGCATTTCCATTGTTATATTTCAAGTCTGTGCGCTTTAAATTCAGCCATTCTTGCTATGGCCGACCTTCACAACAAACCAGCTGCATCGAGTCTCATTCGTGATGTACTCCACAACAATGTTAATAAAAGAATTAGTTCTTGCAAATTAAAAATCGCGCGCGCACAAGTTACTTGACTCGCGGCTCTGCAGAAGGGCGCTCGATGGTGGTCGAATACATGACCACACACGCACGTGCCGGGCACATATGCGCGAGAAGCGTGTTATCACCGTCACTGCTCATTTACTTATTCTTAAAATGGATTGAAGCATTTCTAACGTGTCTCTTTCAGTCAGTTGCTGTTAACAGCCAGTCATCTCATCCTGCCCCCGTAACCTGAGGCGTACCTGAGGGCTCGGTCCTAGGTCCTCTTTTCTTCCTAATATGCAGAAAGGACTTGCCAGAACATGTATCATGCAATATGCGTTTATTTGCCGACGACTGCGTTTTCTACCACTCAATAACTAATATTTCTGACCAAAACGCCCCCCAGAATGATCTTAACCGCATTGAATAATGGTGCGATGATTGGCTAATGACACTTAACCCTAACAAATGCGAGCCTATCTCGTTTCACCGCAGACGTAATGCGTTGTCTTTTACTTACAGAGTTTCTAAGTATCCAATAGAGCAAATTCATTCACATAAATACTTAGGTATCGCTGTTATTTCATCCGCAAACGTTATTTCATCTGCAATCCGAACCCTCGCATATCTGAAGTGCCATATACGTCACGCATCAAAAGAGGCCAAATTACTCGCTTACACATCATTGGTAAGGCCAAAACTAGAATACGCATCCCCCATTTGGAGCCCCCACCAAGCAAATCTAATCGATGCATTTGAAGCCGTGCAAAATTGCGCCGCCCGTTTCATTCACTCCCAATATTCATACGAAGTCAGTGTGTCATCCTTGAAATCACTGTCCATTTTACGAAACCTTCCTTGCCGTCGGCGCATCGCAACCCTATCTCTTTTTCATAAATTTTATTACAGCTCATTCGGGCAAGAACCATACATCTGCGCACCTCCGCCGCGCATATCCCATCGCATTGGTCGCCCCCTTCAAGTTACTCGTCCACGTGCCCGTACCGTAACCTTTTCTACCTCCTTCTTTCCACGAGCCGCGTCAGACTGGAATGGCCTCTCCCATTCCTTTGTTGCTATCACCTGCCCATGATTCTTCAACGCCAACATTGAACTTCATATGTCATCGTGAAAAAAAAATGTAACAAAATTTTTGATTACCCCACCCCTTATGTAATACCCCGAAAGGGGCCTTTAAGGTAAATAAATGAAATGAAAATGAAATGAAATCGTACAATACAAAGTTGCCACAATGTACTCACCAAGCTTCAAAAAAGCCGCGGTGCCCGAACTACCAGCCCTCATCAGCAGCGACCAGCGTCGATCGTCTGCTATTTATTTATTATTTTTATTCAAATACCTCACGGGCTCCGACTGGAGTATTATGTGAGGGGGGTTACATAACTGGTGTGGGAAAGAGAAGCAAGTAGAACATGCTTATTTTAACATCGTTATACAAAGAACAAGCAACCAACCAGAAAATAGAACTAAATTGAAAAACTAAATTGAAAAACGCACTACAGAACACACTTCAGAAGAAAATGCTACTTATTTTTTCTTTGAAAATAACATGATCTGAGATGTGAACAATGTTGTCAGGAAGACTATTCCAATAAATGATTGCACGGGGCAGGGCTGATGAGTTGAATGCAGTGGTCCTTCCCGAAAGGCGCTTAAAAATGAGGTGATTATGCAATCGGTGAGATGTGCGGGCCGGTTTTGTAAGGGGTAGTGTGAAAGAATGATGGCTGTAAACAATTTTATGGAAGAGGCAGATAAGTGCTATTGTTCTGCGAGATTCTAAGGATGGAAGGGATAACGAAGCCTTAATGTTAGTTATACTGGAATGTCGGCAATAGTTGCGAGAAATGAAGCGAGCGGCACGATTTTGTACGCGCTCTAGGGAATTAATTAGGTACTGTTGGTGAGCTGACCAAATGGAAGATGCGTATTCAATTTGAGGGCGGACGAATGTCTGATATGCGTGCTGGCGTGTGGAAGAAGGCGCACCTCTGAGGTTACGCTTTAAATAACCTAATGTACGGCTAGCTTTGGCAGCAATTTTTTCTATGTGGGTTTTCCATGAGAGATTAGATAAAAAGTGAACGCCAAGGTACTTGTACAATGACGCAAGAGTGACTGGACTGTTGTTAAGCGAGTAAGTGAAAAGGTAATTAGACCGTTTACGGCTAAATGTCATTAACTGGCATTTATCAGTGTTAAGGGACATTTGCCATGATGAGCACCAGTTATTAATGCGATGTAGATCTTCTTGAAGGGCGATGTGGTCATTAAAGGAGCCGATTTTGCGATAAATAACGCAATCGTCTGCAAACATTCTGAGTGTTGAGGTAATGCCTAATGGGAGGTCATTGATGTAAATCAGAAAAAGTAACGAGCCTATTACGCTACCTTGCGGTACGCCTGATGTTACATAAATTAAAGGAGATGAATGGTTATCAATAGAAGTGAATTGTTTTCGAAATGATAAAAAGTTTCTTATCCAATAAATTGTTAATGAATCGAGGCGCAATGATGAGAGTTTCGCTATTAAACGACAGTGTGGAACGCGGTCAAAGGCTTTAGCATAGTCTAGGAATATACAGTCGATTTGAAGATTTTCGTCCATACCGTGAAACAGCTCATTAGTAAATTCGAGTAGTTGTTTTTCACATGATAACCCTTTTCTGAACCCATGTTGTTTTGAAAAGAAGAAACCGTTGCCTTCTAAATGTAATGCCGTGTTAGATGCAATGATGTGTTCGAGAAGTTTGCGAGATATACATGTCAGAGATATTGGGCGATAGTTAGCAACGTCAGTTCGGTCATCGGATTTGAAAATTGGAATAACTTTTCCAATTTTCCACTCGTATGGTATCTCGCCTGTTGAAAGTGATTGCCGAAATATATGAGTGGGTATGACGCTGGAATGAGCCACGGTATGTTTCAAAATTTTCGAATTAATCCCGTCAATACCACATGAAGTACTTAATTTCAGATTGTTAATCAATGTCGCAACGCCATCAACAGTAACGTCTCTTGGGCTCATGTAGTCATAGTCATATTCTGATGCCGATGGAATATTGGAATAGTCTTCCTTCGTGAACATATTGGCGAAAAAGTTATTGAAAGTCTGAGGGCGTTCGTCTTGAGCAATGGGGTCTCCAACCTCATCAATCAACGTAAAATCTGAAGAAGTTTCGGAAGGTGATAATGTTCTCCAAAATTTTTTTGGATTGTGCTTAAGGAGGGATTGCAGACCGTGAGCCATGAACTTATGCCTAGCTTTCCGTATGGCCGCGCAGTATTCTTTATCAGCGTTTTTATGTTTTTCCCATGATGCGGGATCCGCAGGATCCATGATGCGGGATCCCATGATCCGCAGCCCCCTGGAAAATGCTCGCACCGCGGCGCGCAAAGTCGCGGAAAAATGGCTGCTCCCCGAGACTGTTGAAAAATCTGGTCTCTAGGGGCATAAACATACGCTTGCGTACACTGAATGAACCAAGCGGTGTGGATGTGACAGAGCAATGGCGTCACAAGCACTGATAGATGGAGGGGTGTTAGGCATTGTAGGAAACAAGGAGTTGCTACGCGTCAGATATATGTTTACTAAATTTTACTCTGTTTTAAAGATTTACGAAACGCTAGCGTAAACATTGTGTGTTTTTGTTATGAAAGGCACATACTGAAGTACCTAACATGAATCACAAACTAGGGGATTGCGCGGTGCTCCCGCCCAAAGTTTATGGAAAGACTTAGGTTACTTTCCTGCCAAAATGATTGCAGCGAGGCACCATGTCGCCTTCTTTGAATCCAACGCACGTCTGGGTTTGTCGTAGAGGCGAGCGCGTTCCTCTTTCGATTCACGACATGCGAAGTACCAGCGATTCTTTTTTGTAATTTAACTTTCTAATGATACTCCATCATTGCAGGTCGCTCGAACGGAAAGCCTTTTTTTCTCGTCCATGAGGCGGACAGCGATTTTAGAAGTTCTTCACCAACCTGAACCTGTTCTGGCCGCGAATATCATCACTCGATGGCTGGCGTCCCGGGCACATCAAAGATCACATCCGCAGTTTCTTTCGGACTTAAAGAAACAGTTTTTACTCCTCTTCAGATGTCCTACAAACATAGATTTTCAAGCATCGTACTATAACTGGTGAACACTGCCATCCTCTCCAGCAAACCCTCTATCGTGTGTCGCCGCGATAACGCCAAGCCGTCATGAACAATGTGCGTCATTCAACCTTCGGAGAGCTCTTCAGCAGCACTAGTCGCCGGCTTCAAAAAGAAAGATGGAAGTCTAGAGCTCTGTGTAGATTATAGCAAACAAAATGAGGAATAAAGACTTCTACAACTTCCCAAAGATCGGCGACACCCTCGATCGACTCTGCCACTGCAAGCGGTTCTCGCTGATGGACATCAAGAACGGGCACAAGCAGAGTGAAAATGATGACAAAGATCGAAACAATGTGAGATTCATCAGCTCGGATGGGTTTTTCAAGTTCAGAGTAGTGCGAAGTGGTCATCTGACTGCGCCAGTAACATTTCATAATTTTATGGGCATGGTGTTGCCAGGAAAGTGGCAAACGTGTTTCGTGTATCCCGACGCCGTCTTGTCTTCCCGACGAGCTTGGACGAACACATCAAGCAGCTGTACTGGTCTTACCCATAAGCCTGGTAAGTGCTGCCCTTCAGGGCAGCACTTACCAGGTTGCCCTGGTAATAAGCATGGAAGGTTCTGAAGACGCAACGCAACAGACACGCCATGAAGAGATGGCGATGTTTGTACCAAATTTTTATTGTCCGCCACAAGCCTGTTAAAACAAGGCATGCTCGCTCAAATGAGGGCTGCTAAAAGTTCCCATATATGCAGATCTTGTTTTCCTTCAATTCAATGAATAAAGAAATGAAAGCTGAGCCGCAGTTGACAAAGCAACATTTCTCCTGAACAAAAATGTAGAGACGGTTTGGAGCACCACTTTGCACCAGGGCAGTACAGGTAGAAGCAGCATATTGAGGAACTATAGGCGTGCACAGCCGCAGGCTTCTGAGGTCCACGCAGAGATTCCGTCTTCGGGCTTGGCGGGATCGAGGTCGGCGAAATCCGGAAATAACCGCGGCGCGTTGCCAACAACTTCTTTGATTGCAGGCAGGAGCAATGTGGTGAGCTTATGCGAGCCGGCAGGGGACAAGTTGATGCCGTCGGACAGCAGCCTGCTCCAGTGCTGACGTAGCCATGCGCCGAAGAAAGAGAGTTCATTGGAAAGCCGCAAAGATAACTTCTACAACGTCATAAATCAGATGTACAGCCTTTGTCAAAAGTTTGGAGCCCAGGGGGTTTTCTTTTGAGCTACACTGTGTTGTTCTTAATGGATCTCTAGCGCTCCAAATTTCCTGGACAGGAGAAGATTTCTGGTACTGCCTCCTGCAATAGGTCGGACTTCCATGAATGCTCCTGGAGTCCCAATATAAAGCTTGGAAGTGAACCCCTTGGGCTCTAAACTTTTGACAAAGACTGTACGTTTTACATCTGAGGAGAGGCACTTAAGCAAAAAGATGCGCATAAAAGCACAGAAAAGTGTTGCGACTGAGACTCTAGCGTACAACTGCGGTTCGGCGTACGTTTTGCTAACATGAAAGCGAGGTTATATTTGTTCTATGTGTACCTTTACTTGTTGATTGCGTTAATTATTCCCATAGATTATCATCAGTACGAAAGTAAACATCCGCCATGCTTGCTTTCATAAATTCTCCTATGACTGCTGGTTTCCTTCACATTTAGAATTATACCGTTACGTTAATGCGGCGAGGAACACGAACGAGTCCTCACACATCTGCGACATCGCAACAAATATAAAGCAGTCTTGATTTACGTTGCCCGCGTTAATCTCTTCCGCCTGTGTATCAACTGACAACTTCCTACCCCAGAGGTGTTGTTTAGTGCCAATTTAACAACAATGCTCACGAACCTATAGCGTCATACAAGCACCTAGACATTCATATCACTTCGAACCTTAGTTGGTGAATTTACACAGAATTCCTACATGTTATAGGCTACTTAAAACGGAACTTTCACCGAGCTGTGCTCACTACAAAACAATTCCCCGTTCGTACAGCCTGAGTAAGCATCGTCAGTCTAGAACCGAGGCACTAGTGACCTCATTGATCAGCTAGAAATTATTCAAAACAGTGTAGCTCATTTCACCTTCTCTCATTATCACCGCACGGCGAGTGTATCTACAGTGAAGTCTAACCTGAACCTATACACCTCAGCGAAAGCTCGCAAGGTTATGTCTTTCATAAGATTTTTTACAGCGATAACGCAGCGATAGCGCATTCCACCTTCATACGGTTCACTGCCCGCAGACCACACTCACAAAGTTGCCATCATTCCATGCAATACTAAAACTTTCTCCGCTTCAATGCTAGCCCGCACATTTAAAGGCTTGAAAAGCCCTCCCTCTCCTATACCAACAATCAGTGAATCGTGATTATTTCAGCCTGCCGTGGGCAATGATGAGAATGCAATTATTCATTATTATTGCATAAAATTGAGTCATTTTTGTATGTTCATGAACATATTCTATTTCACTACGCTGTGTAACTGAAATGCAACTGTGAATTCAAGGCCTGCATATTGTATTATGATTTCTTCCTATATGCAGTGTTTGCACAGAAAAATAAGTATTGTTTTGTAAATGTACACCTGACCTCATATTTACATCTTACTTCTTATATGTTTGTATTATATCTATAACTATATTATAGTTATAAAATTATATTTATAATTACAAATAATAACAATTATTGATTTATAAATATTTAAACTAATTATTATTATAATTAGGGGCATTTTATATGTTTATATTATGTTTACATTTCTTTCTGTGCATCTTCTCGTATTTTTTTGTATTTAATACGCTGCCCTCTGTAATGTATATACCCTGAACGTAATAATAAATAAATTACCAATGAGGAACGAATATCAGAAACATGATGCAATCTGCCACACAGCCCTTAGTTCGCACTATGAACAACCCGTAGCGATGCTGCTTGCAGGCCTTTTTCTGTGCTGGAAACTGCGGGAGCGCTTTCATGTCAAAACAAAAGAGTTTGTAATGAAACGCTACTGCTGTCGTCAGTAATTGGCTCCTTGTAGCGTGACTGTCCAAGTCTAGTCAGCACTGAGTGGCCTGCCCGATGAAGTATCGTGCCTGCAACAGTACACTTCGAAGACCAGCACAAGCCCTAAAAGCAACTATCTCTTACCGCATCTTTCAGGAAGTCCGAATGCGCATCGACGACCCTGACGCCTCTGCGGGAGCCGACGTTGGCGCATTCTTTCGCGTATTTCGTGACAGACGCCAATGTTCTGTGCGTCTCTTTACCTGAAAGAAATCAAGGGCAGGAAAAACAAAGAACCCCCACATTAAGTGCCATCAATACGGTCAACATGTACTGAGAATTTCATTGCTCACCATTATTTTGCGATAAGGCCAAACGGTTTTCATTGGCAAGTTCTAAAATCTTGGGTGTTTAGAGAGTACTCCTCCTCTCCAAATGATGTGTTTTTATGCGAATTCTCCGGAGAAACCCGGCCGGGTTGTCTGTCGTTATTTGGAAGACATTACACGATCAAGCACCGCCACCGTTTACAAACGTTTTCAAGCTGCTCGTTGTGAACGACCTTTTATTGAGGATGTGGACGTTTCGTCTCGCTTTAAAGGTACCATGAAATGATTTCGATAGGCCTGCTCCAGTGCAACAGACCTATACAAGTGGTCTTTGTGGGTATTCGAGTCATATCTGAAAGCTCTGCGTGTAACCTATATCTTAGAAGTATTTTTTTTTAAATAGCTGCTCACCGTAGCTACAACGACTAGGGCGACACACCTCACCGCGCGTCCTCTTCCCCAATGACGTCACTGGGCAGACCGGGCGAGCTTGAAGGCTGGCTCTTCTGCCCACTGACGTCATCGGGGATTCGGGGTAGGGGACGCGTGGTAGGGTGTGTCGCCCTAATCAGTTGCGAGCTGCTTCGAGCAGCGATTTTTTAAAATTGTTTGTAAACTATAGGTTCCCCGCAGAGCTTTCAAATTTGACCCGAATACCCACAAAGACAACCTCACAGATTGATGCATTAAAATATGCGCATCGAAATCATTTCAGGGTTCCTTTATAGTAGAATGGAAAGTTGGGAGAGTTGGTATACGTTCATTTTGGGTGGAAAAAACAGCGCGAAAGGGACGGAAGACAAAGATATATAGTTTCCCCCTGCCCTTTATAGTTGCCCCCTGAGCATTTGATTCGAAATTTCAGCGACGCTAATATTTTTACTTCAGTATATTTCTCCCTTGTTTTTATTTCTTAGTTGCATTTTTTGCAGCTCTGCAGAAGCCACTGTGTTACCACTTTTCGCATTTTAAGGAAGGGATGCTTTTTTCTCATTTCTTCTCACACTCGTACTTGGCGCAAGAAGCATCGAAGAAAAAAAGCATCAAAGAGGGCTTCAAACGGCTTAAAAATTCTCTCGCATGGGACACAGTGTCTCAGCAAGCGGCAAAGGTGTATTGGATCGCCAGTCAAGTACCGAATACTTCGCGCATCATGGGACAATAAACCATCAAAATGTCGTAACGTGCAAAGTCCGTCCCACTGTAACCGAAGCTGTTAGAGGGCCGTGCAACGAGTGTCGTGTAGCGCTTACCACATCTTCAATGATTTCGTGACTGAAAAGGGTGCCTGTTCCAACGTCTATTTAAATCTGCGATACCCATACTCTACAATTCTGGATAAAAGCATTTTTGACCGGGAAACCGTAATCAGTGCACTTTTTTCATGTAAAGTAAGATTTCACTATAACAATCAATATATCTTCAGATCACCCGACAGCAGTCTTGAATTTGTTTTTCTATTGGCGTTTTTGCAGTCGCCAAAAGCGTCCCCCATTGGTTTTCTAAAGCAGTCTTAACTATCCGATGCGATCGATGGAAACACTTCAAAGTAAAACTTTAAAAGACGGGGTGTTACAAGGTATACAAGGTGAGATGGGTAGACCAACGAGCAGGAGGATTGTGAACGGCCTACTTGAGCGAAATAATTGTCGTGACAACCACATTTTCAGATTTTTTTTTTTTTGTGACGGAAAAATCACAGACGACCAATTCGGTTGATGCACAGTTTGCGTTAGCATTATAGCTGCCCTTGGACGGAGCCGCCGCTGTCGCAGAAGGGTTTGGACCGTGCGAGCGGGTTGCGTGACCTTGTCCATCAATCACAGCGTCACGCGCCATCTTACCCACCCCTCTACTTCGATTGGTGCCCACAGTGTCCCTCTCGCTACCCGTGATGCCCCACCCTCCCTTGGTCTTTTCTATCTTCTCTCCTGAAAATGCAGCGTGTAATTTTTCTCCCTCCACCTGTCCATTGCCAACCGAGGCTTCAGACGGACTGAGGGACGGATTTTCCGACACGAGCGTTCTAATGATAACGCATTAAAAAAAGAATAGGGTATGCATTGCACTAAAGGACCCCCCTCCGTTCTCCCCCAAAGAGCTGCCCATAAATCTGTTTCACTAAGGGTTTAAGGCGTAGCACCGGCTCTAATTATTCTCGAGAGACTAGAGCACCAGTGCTCGAAATGCGCTCACTGTTAAGAGAACATTTCTGGTTTATTTCTGGATTTGTCGCCTTTTGATCCGATCACTTAACAACATGTCCCTGCTCAATGACGAAAACATGCTGAAACAGTAGGTACTGTTCATCACAGCAGAAAATATAACAGGAGTCACTTGTACCTTGTCTCTTGGTGTTCGCCAACCACAGCTGCTCATCGATGGGAGGAGGCGTCACAAGGATAACCTTGTCCTCAGTGATACCGCAGCCCTGGAAAGGATTGCAACCTATAGACTCCGGTAATGTCGAAATAAATTGGTTTGTCTAAGGAGGACTATTTATCCCTAAAACACTTCATCTGCAATCAAGAGGCTGCTCTGAGCACATTTTGTATTACAGTCCCCGCGAGGAGACATCGCAAAAGGAAAGCGACGACATACCGTCTTCCTTGTGTTGTGTGTCGTCGTGTCAATTGAAAAACAACATGAACTTTAACCAACTAGCCCGACAAGAAGCACTCTATTATAAACGCTCATGGAGTTATGACACGCTAAGCTTTACGTACCGGCTGCAAAACGGTTAACGACGATGATTCTAAAGAGAAAGTAAGCATTGCACCAGACCAAACGTACTTTCTGGCCTTCTCCGCATTGTGAAATGCAAGGCCTTAAAGGCAGTTTAGGCAACTCGATCTTCTAGTCCCAGCATTATTTTGAGAAAGCAGTTTTAAAGCCGGCTGAAGTGAGGCCCGCAAGGCCGTCCAGTTTACATGGTGAATGTTAGCACAGACCATCATAGCAGCAACAAACATGTGCGACAGACCATCATAGCAGCAACAAACATGTGCGAGCAACTTAGTAGGACATGTAGCGGCCTAGCAAAGCGGGATAGTTTCATGAAATTCCTAAAAAACGTCTCATGTACTGCGTAGCTTTATCATAACCGTGCTTCCTGAGCACGCATGCACCAGCAGGCAAACCAAAATCGCGTGTTTAAAATAATTTTTTTGCTCGGAAATGGTTGATATGTAGGGCCGCTGTATTTTGGCATGATTTGAAATATACTGCATAGAAATAGGCGGTAGAGAGAAGGAAGGAAGATGGTTTTCTCCACCACACAAAGGGAACAAGGGAGGGGGAGCCTCGTGGTGCTTAACTAACCATTCGACGAGGTGGCTTGTCTGTGTACGGAAGAAGTTAATAAACACCTCTTGTCGAAATGTCGGTTAAGCCTCCCCCCACTTCCTTGTTCACTTGTTTGTGTTGAATAAAATAAAACATTTGCTGGGAAGTTTTGTGTGATCACAATATCAGCAGATCAGAATTTTCGCAATTGAGGCTATATTGCACATGCGATATTATGCAAATTATGCCTCAAGCCGCTCGAGCAAAGGACAGGTGCAAGCGATTGGCTTTTGTAGCTGCAGAAATGTTAGCTATAAGTTCCATGCCCCCGCAAAGGCAGAACTACAGTCTTGTGTTTAATTTATTTGGGCCCCTTCATTACACTTTGGAGGGGAACAATCCGGCGTTGATGTACTGGACGACAAACTCTGACTGTTAAGAATTCTGTATCAATCGTGAAATTTTAGTTGCATTGACGAAAAAGCAGCAGTTTTTTTTTCTCTTGCTTGAAATGTGGCATCCAAAAGTGCGAAAAAAAAACCATGGACTCGCGTCCAGCAGCAGGCTGCCATAGAGCCGCTCAGTGACTACAACAGGCGTTAAGGCAGATTTGCACGGGCTATTTTTTTTTTCTGCTAAGAGGGTGCTGAAAACGCCAATAATATTCAGAGTGTAACAATGCATCATGTATATGAATTCCTTCCCAATTTTCCTACAAGGCAAGTGGAAATACGATACGCGACAGCATCAGGAGGTGCTGACCTTCAGGTAGTCGAGCATGCGCTCCAGGTTCTCGGCGTACTCCTCCAGCGGTACGTGCGACCCCTCGGGGTCTCGCGGCTCGGCGCTGTCACTGGTGCCGAGCATGAGGACCACGGCGGCCGCGTAGGCGGCGTCTTCGGGGCCCAGCACCAGGGGAAGCGTGTGCCTCCAAGCTCGCGTGCTGTAGCCGCAGAGGCCGCGGGCAACCACGTCGCACCGCCTGCGCAGCGTAAGGCAGAAGAGGAACTTATCTCCTGAGCGAGCAAGGACTGTAGCAGCTTAAGGCGGGAGCACAGTTCCCGATATGCCCAGCTCTCAAGAGAGGCGCATCAGGGCGCGTATGCTGGGCGCGGGCGCGGGTGCGGACGGATCCGCAGCCTTGCCACTAGTGGGAAGGAGTCTGGACAAATGGCGGTCGGAAGGGACGCAAAGTGCGGACAGTACCATGGAAGATGATGGCTGTCAAGGCACCCATCGCAATGACACCAAGCTAGGCGACCTGATCGATGTCGAATGTGGTTGGCAAGGTGTTTGTAAGGAGGAAGTGTGTTTGAGCAGCGCATGAAGTGGGCTTTGCTGAAAGATTCAAGGACCTACGAGTATGAGAGGGTGGGGGTACAGGCGTATGACAGATCTCACCGCGCCGAGAGCGTCAGTCGATGCCAGGAAAGTGAAGATTATCAGATAGGACAGGGAATCCGACCGCTGTTATGTGGCGTACAATGTTCTATAGTGAAAAAGAATTCATTCTAGGTGAAAATGCCTCACATAGTGGCAGTGTTCTGCTCGAATAAGAATCCACTGTGATTGGCTGCATACTGCATGCACCTAGAGGGTGTCGTATTGGGCGTGCGCTCATCGTCATAGGCACATGTCATGGATTATCACTGCACATTTCAATTCAAAAATAGCTTGCGGCCCACAAACGTTGCTTAGCATATACCAATATGACCACGCTGGCCGCAAGCGAGAGGGACAAAGTCTTGCGTTGGTTGTCTTGCTGCGCGTTCCGCCAGCAGCTAGCAGCTCTGGCTTCAGGATTTCTTCTTATAATATTCTGATATCCTTCACAATGATTGCGAAATAGAGGTAGTAAATTTCTAAGAAAGTCATAAAACAAGCACTTCCTGTCGTGGTTGAGTGTGAACGTAAATATGAAATTCTTTGCCATACATCGGACGTTCCAGAGACTTTGACCTAGGACGCTCCAGAGACTGAACTTCGTTTCAAGGCAAGGTCTTATCTTGGCCAACCAGAGCCATCTGTCCGCTTCGTCACACGGTCGGCAGGGTGCAACGTTCAGGACCACTGCATTTCGCCACCCCGACTGTTTACAACGGGTTCCACGCCGCGCCGAAGGGTGTGCTTAATTAAGGCTTTCTAACGGGCTAGTTGGTACATATTCATATTTGATAGGCTGTGCGCTAAAAAGACGTTCAGAGGAAAAATGGGGTATTTTTCGAAGCGCTAAAAAAACAAGGACGCAGAGGGAACAGACAGGGACGAGCGCCCAGGACGTCATCACCGTGCTCGGAGGCTTTGTTCCTTCTGTTGGGCACTCCGGAAGGACATGCAAGATCCTGCGGGTAGAATGTCAGCGACAAGCTCGGCTGTACAGAAGCCACCTGGCCATGCAGCTGCATGACCCAGCGGATTCGTCAACATCTGCATGCCTTCTACGGTAATACCAGCGCCTGGCTTCTCGAGGTACCGAGGCCATTTGCCAGCAGCAACTGAAGATTCTACGATCGCAGGTCGCCGCCCGAGCACAAGCGAAGGGCACTCTGCATAACCCGGAGGGATTGCCTTTGCCAGAAGACATCAAGAACGTCCTGGCCCTTGGCCCAAAAGCGCTCGTCCCTGTCTGTTCCCTCTGCGTCCTTGTTGTTTTAGCGCTTCGAAAAATGTCAAAACTGCACCAACTAGCCCGATCCGCTATTCTTCTGAAAAATGGGGTAGAGACGACGGGACAGAAGCGAAGGATGGGGCCATGGCTTCGCACTAGACAGGCTGCTTCTGAGTCTGCGCCTCCGCTCGAGACGAGTTGCCCTCGTTGCTTTTAGCGCATGCACTTCTCTGGTACCCTCGGAACACATAGGCAGCAGAAGATGAGTGGAAGTTTCACCATTCGGTTCCTCCATGTGCGCCAGCATTTGCGACAGTCCGGTTCGGTTTGCCTCCGTTCTCCCTTCAGTCTCCTGCCAACGTCATTCGAGGCGCACCGACAACGGAAGCTCAAAATATTTCATGCTAAAGAAAAATACACCAAAGCTATACGCCGAGGAGCTTCTGTTGTTCTGTCATAAGATGTTTAAAGCAGCTAAATGAAATGCCTTAAAATGAGGCCCTTTTCAACGACATTTCAATGTTAAAACATAGGCGTAAACGTACCTCGAATACGACTCCGCGATGATTTGCCCCCACGCACACATTCTGAAAGAGAACTGAAAAGGAAAAAAAAAAAACACGTATTCTTCATAGCCGGCATCTTTAAACATAAAGAACAAAGGCTCGACATTAGCGCTCATTGGGAAGATTTAGGTCTACGAACAAAAAGTTGCAGGTACGCGCAGAATCCAGAGTGGAATAAAAACATCTCAACAAAGGAGTGCAGAGACGTGCACGCATTATAAATAATTCCCCTATAAATAACACGTAGCTGTCAATCAAACACGCAGTAAGGATGTTATGGATTACTCATGCATAACATTAATCGTTCAAAATGAGCCAACTAGCCTGCAAGAATATTATATTTAAGCAGTTTACTGCCTCTTTCAACAATCCGTTCCCAGGGACGATTACCCTTAATTGCCACACGGTTGCGCTTAACCCCGGTGAAGGTAACCGCGGTTTTTGCTAACTGCGGTTACTGCAATACACACGGCGGACCAAACTGCGGCTACGCCGCTAACAGCGGTTATCTTGAACCGAGCTTGGCGACCTTGGTTCGCGTCGTTATTCGAGAAGGTGGCAGCGGACAGAAAGTGCTCGTAGACGTCCGGTTGCGAAAAGCGCACTACCTGGCCCGCCTCAACTACGTAATTTTTTTTTGTAATAATGTTTCAGGAGCAGCACATTAAATTAGGCAATGTGCATAGTGCTGTCCGATGGCGCTTTTATGCAGCCTTCAAGCACCGTTCAACGGTGGTGGTGAAAAACATTTATCAGGGATTTAATAATTACAGAGGGGTGATTGGGGTCGGGTCCTATTGGCTCCTTCCCCTCACAATACTAGGTGGAGCCACTATTTCGGGGCCCCGTCGGACTGGTCCCAAATCGGGCCCGCTAGGGGAGGCGGGCGGATGTACCGTTGTCCGCCTGCTTTGCGTGCCGCCACTCGCCGCCCTTTATTCCAGTTTTCGTGCACCATTTCTTTGCTGCTGTGGAATGTTAAATCTGATTGCGCTGCTGGTCATCAACGGTAGCTTCAGCGCTGTGCCAATGTACGGAAAAGGAACAGAATATTTTCAATTATTTTTTTTACATATATATCTGTTACAAAGCTAGTACGCGCATTGCGCGTGCCGTGCTTCCATGGAACACAAACGGACGCTCGGGATAGAAAGAGTGTTTATTCATCCCGATCAGCCAGCTTATATAGAGTGACCGGGCGAGGGTAAGAGGAGGAAGAGACGGGGGAAAGCGTGAGGAGCATGCGCTTGGCTTTCGCCGTAGTGAAGGCAGAGCGTTCACAACAATATCCTTCGCGGTACTTTCAGTCTAAATTAGATATTTCTCAAAATATATCATATATCTATGTTACCGCCTTCCGTAAAATACAGATATTGAGTAACCCGCCTCGTTGGCTCAGTGATTACGGCGCTCGGCTGCTGGTCCGGAAGACGCGGGTTCGATCCCGGCCGCGGCGGCTGAATTTCGATGGAGGCGCAATTCTAGAGGCCCGTGTACTGTGCGATGTCAGTGCACGTTAAAGAACCCCAGGTGGTCGAAATTTCCGGAGCCCTTCACTACGGCGTCCCTCATAGCCTGAGTCGCTTTGGGACGTTAAACACCAATAAACAAATAAACCAACAGATAATGTGTGTAGACGCACCAAACAAATAGTTAAGCTTCTCTCAAACGGCCCAGCTGATACTTTCAGTGCATCACTTTGTGCATTTTTCAGACAGTACATGTGCGATCATTCCATACATACTGTTCCCGCAATACAGAAGGGTGGTTCTGTGCACAGTGAGGGCGCGCAATTTATGCATGCACGATGTACCCTACGATCGTACGTAATTGCAAAAAAATGTTTTAGTGACACTAATTTAGAGGAAGGAAACATGACACCGAACGAAGGACGACGTGAGCGCTAATTTAGTATCATGAATCCGATCCTACAAGCCCAATATGGTTTTCTTTTAAATTGTTTAAAATTTATGTAACCGCGTGAATTCAAACCACTATCACCAGCCGCGGTGGCTCAGTGGTTACGGCGCTCGGCTGCTGTCCCGGAAGACGCGGGTTCGATCCCGGCCGCGGCGGTTGAATTTCGATGGAGGCGCAATTCTAGAGGCCCGTGTACTGTGCGATGTCAGTGCACGTTAAAGAACCCCAGGTGGTCGAAATTTCCGGAGCCCTTCACTACGGCGTCCCTCATAGCCTGAGTCGCTTTGGGACGTTAAACCCCCATAAACCAAACCAAACCAAGCAAACCACTATCACGCAATGGCCTTCGCTGTCGACGCTAATATGCACTACAATAGAATTTAGTTAACATACAGTTGCATAATCATTTCCCATGATGTGCCGACTCTTCTGTGGACCAAACGCGATGATGACTGTTTCGTCGACAGCAGTGTCTAAATCATAGTTCATGATACACGACGCCACATGAAGCGGTGGCTCCCGACAAAAGCGAGCGCATGCAGTAGCGGTTCTCGTCGTATCTGTGCGCGTCTCGCTGCAATCTTCGCAATTTCCTTGTTCGCCGCCACAAAACCAAACATTACCGCATCTGTCGCAGCACCGACATCAGTAACACACGAAGGAGCACGACGCCAAAGTGTCTGTGACTGGCGCCGCAAAGCAGCTGACAGCACTCCAGATAACGCTGATAACACGAGTGACTGAGCTCGGAAAACACGCAAACAATGCGCGGCGGTTATAACGGCCGCGCGAGTGAAAATTATAAAAGAGGTATTTCTCCTTTCAGAAACAACTTGCATTTAGGTCTCGCTTTTTATTACAGGCGCTATCGCCAGTTCCTCCTTCAGTTAGGTTCATAGCGCACGTCGGACCAGTTACGGCTTCAGCGGAGGTTTCTCTAATTAGCCAGGACAGAAGTTGCTCGACTTGCTTCACACCGCAGGGAGTGTTTCGCATAGTGTCCTCGCAGAGGCACTGGCATCGTGATCATGTTAGGGTACCTCGATCCAGGAAAGGAAGCTGCATCGAGGCACCCTACGATCATTTGCAAGAGCAGCAAAGGCTGCTACGCCCGTTCCAAGGCAAATTGACATAGGTCACGAATGCAGGGCTCGATAGCGGTCTAAAACGATGTGCCAGCTGCATCATCTGGGGGATCTAAATGAAACTTTAAAACTTCCATGAGGACGAGACAGATAGGAGGAGAATAATTTGGGAATAAGTCAGTGGTCTTTTTATCATTTAAGACAGCACTGGTGCTAATTAAGAGAATGTCAAAGTGAGAACTGCGCCGCTGGCATCACTCTCCAACGGTAGGATGTTACAGTCGCTTCGGTACTGTGTCACGACGTTCTCACTCAGTGCCTATACTAGCCAGAAAGATGTCTGATAACATGTCAGATGCGACTTTCGGGTCATAACTTGGCAGTTTCTACGAAAGCATATGTTTCATCGTGAACTCGATTAATTTCATTTCAAATTCTGAGGGACCAGATCATTGTGCTTCGTGTTCACTGTACTGTGCAAAATGCTAAAAGAATTACTTGTATTCTGGTAAAGAAAAGTTATGATCAACATGCACGTGGCAGTGATTTGACAAATGCATATGCTTTATATCCCTCTAAATATTGGAAACGCTTTCATAATGAAGGAGTATATCGCCCTATCCTTTGCAACACGAATTGAATGCTGCTTTGAACGTTTACGCCACACACCTTAATGAACACTGAAAATTGCAATTAAAAAGGATTTTGTGCACATTGATTTTGTTGATGTTATTTTATAGGATACTGCCCTTCAAATGGCTTTATTCACACTCAATAATTCTGGACAAAAGCATTTTTGAACGGGAAAGAGTTTATGAACGCCATTTTTTCGTTGCAAAATTTCACTACAACAGACAATATATCCACAGATCTCCCTTCTACAAGGTTGTATTTTTTAGGCTGTTCACTTTTTTCTTTTTCTTTTGCTGTTGTCAAAAGCGGTCCCCATTGGTTTTTTATGGCAGTCTTAACTTCTCGATGGGAGCGATGGAAACACTACAAAAGAAAGATTTCGCTACATATCGAGAGAGTGGACTCCCTCCCTTTTTCTCCCCCTGTAGCAGAATTTGAATACAATCAAGAGGAGTATTGAATTGTAATGTAATCAGTAATGGAATGAATTGGTGAGTGCAAGAAAAATGCTATCGCATATGCTCTGCGTCAATCCAATTGATCGCCCTTTATTTTTTTGGTCACTGACTCTGAACGCGTCTGCTACTGCGGCAATTTCCACGTCGCTTTCGGGAGTCGAGTGATTGCCCCATAACTGATGCACGTCCGTGACTCTTGATACTGGACCCGCCGCGGTGGCTCAGTGGTTATGGCGCTCGGCTGCTGGCCCGAAAGACGCGGGTTCGATCCTGGCCGCGGCGGCGGAATTTCGATGGAGGCGAAATTCTAGAAGCCCGTGTACTGTGCGATGTCAGTGCAAGAACCCCAGGTGGTCGAAATTTCCGGAGCCCTTCACTACGGCGTCCCACATAGCCCGAGTGCTTTGGGACGTAAAACCCAAATAAATCAAATCAAATCACTCTTGATACTATAAACCCGTCTGTGCAGTTTACATGAAGGAACACAGTCGCCAAGCTGAGCTCATTTCTGCAGCAATGAACGCCTAACTACTTTCACATCTAGTCCAACGACGCTTTGAGTCGCAGCTGGCCACCACATCTGAGGACACAGCTTATGGCACCGTGACACGAATACGGCGAGTCGGGCCCTTGAACACTGTTTCGCAGTACACCGGAAGGAACAAAGAGAAAACAAGTTAAGAATGGCCACTTTTCCCGTGTTTATATCGCCACGGCAGCAGCCCGTGACAAACCCATATATCGCTGTGAAGGCGCAAGCTCTTGCGGTCGGCTGAAATACCATTACTGCTCGGACTAGGTTAAGCGCAAGCCCGGCTGAATGCATGCGGTTGCCCGACCCGCCCGCACTGCGGTCCGTGGTTTTGTAACGTACCGAACTCCTCCAACATTGAGTACCCGGGTTCGAACCCGACCGCGGCGGGCGCGTTTCAATGGAGGCGAAACGCAAGAGGCGCCCGTGTGCTGTGCGATGTCAGTGCACGTTAAAGATCCCCAGGTGGTCGATATTATTCCGGAGACCTCCACTACGGCACCTCTTTCTCTCTTTCTTCTTTCACTCCCACCTTCCTCCCTTCCCTTACGGCGCGGTTCCGGAGTCCACCGAGGTAACTGAGACAGATACTGCGCCATTTCCTTTCCTCAAAAATCAATTTACCAATTACGGCTCCTCCTCCGGGCACGAATGCTGGCGCTCCGGACGTTTCAGCGAACATTCTCAAAAATTTTCAAAAACAGGCTTTTTGGGGTAAAAATGAAGCTTTTGCAGCGCAGTACCGGAGTTGGCGGACGCCATAAAACTCGTGTGACCGTCTTAAATAGTAAGCTGGTTAACTAGTTTTAATAATTAAAAAAATTGCCAGTGGCTTAGCTCTGCTATGCCAGGATATACGTAGCGTGAGGTGAGGGCGAGGTGTCCACATCTAGGTGGACACCTGAACCAGAGGAAAGGCGCATAACTGCCCTCTTGGAACAGTGGAAACCTCAACCGTGTTTTAAGCTAAGTGGCGGTAGTGACAGGTTCGTTGCCATATCAGTTTATAGAATTTTCAAAAAGCGACAGCCCTTGGGGCTGCAGCTCGAGAAAATTGGGCTCTTCGAAGAGTTTTGTGCACTGGACTGGTTGCTTTGCTTGTATGCTTTCGAAAGCGAATGTATTTTCGCATGATGCAGCCAAATTTTGTCGAGCCACAGCGGTCAGAATAACCGCTTTTTCGAAATACTAAAAACTGATACGGCTACTACTAACGGCCGTCTAGAAATATCTAATTGCAACCAGTTGCCTACCTGTGGTAGTTAAAAAGTTCATTATCAGAAATTTGTCAACTACTTAATACAATTCGCCGGCTTTACGGTGTCCTTCAATACTGGTAATACTAGACCGAAAAAGCTATATTTTTACACCAAAAAGCCACTTTTTGAAAATTTTCGATAGTCTTTATTGAAACGCCTATATTGTGCACTGCTATATCGTCAGGCTTGTTTTGCAAACTTGCTCTAGAGGGCAATGCTCAACTCAGATAATTTTATACTTCCCTAATCATCACAGGGGCTGGCGGAGCTCGCGCTTTCGAAGAAGCAAACATTTTCAGACGAGATCCCATTGAAGGTGTTAGAAAGACGAAGAATGCTAGTATACGCCTTAATGGTGGAAAAGCTATCCGCTCCTAGTGATCGTTCTGTTTAAAGAAAAAAGTCTTTTTAACACTTTTTGTTTTCAAGTGTGTGAGCCCTACGATAGGCTTCCATGAAGGTGTACTTGAGACGCACGTGTGTGGCAAGACCTACACTTCTCCAGTCGATACAAGTCACATATGGTGTGGCGCCACATCTGTAACATCAGTCCTAACATTTAGCATAAGCGTCCGAATCACCGCCAATTGCTATGTGTAAAGAAAAGCAAAAATTCCAAATGACTACACCCTAAGCCGCTGGTACATGGGGCCAAAGAAAAACATGCATTGTACCTGCGTCAGTGTGTCGCCCAGCAGGTAGATACGAGGCCAGAAAACACGGGGAGAAGCTCGCACAGTCGACATGATCCGCAGTCCGCTTGAGCGTGGAATGCTGCTCGCGACTATGACGAGTGCGGACATTGAGCTATCTGAATGCAATCACTTTCTTTATCCACATTACTGCCGCGACTCTTTAACAGTACCCACTGAGAGCTTCGAGTTGATAGCCGTGATTCATGAGCCCATGTATCCTATAACTTACTCTCCCGTGAACAATGCCCGTGGCTTCCCGCCTCGCTCGGTGCACGTCCGCACAAATCGACAATGAACAATGCAAACAAAACACGACCCCCATAATCTGTGGCTGCTCTTTTTCTCTCGGCACAGCCAAGTAGGCACTCGATATTGTCAATATTAACTGCAATATTAACGGCAATATTAACTGCAAACCGCTGTGGCTGAAATTAATTGCTAATTGTGGGAGATACCGGTGCCGTACTACACTCACTGCCTCATTTATTACTTTTTTCTTCGCTGCACATAACCAGACACTTCCTGCTGAACTTTACCCAATCCCGCGTGCTAAAGAGTAGAGAATTATTGCTCGCGTGCTTGTTGGTTTTTTCCGGGAAATACGTGATCTTCGTCACATCAGAGCAGACCGTGCCCCAGAGCTTACGAGTGAGTTATCGGATCGCTCTGAATATTGGACTGGCTCCAAAAGTCCTACCTTCCGCCAGCAAAAAAGTGTTGTCGCCATTAGTAAGCGGTGATTCATTATCTATGTAGAGAGATAACGAATTGGATAGCTTTGAGAGCCAGACATTTCATTATTTCTGGCTGGCCTGAATGAACTGATCTCACTTAGTGAACGCATGAATTATCTTCATGCGTGAGCACGGAGCAAAGAGGGAAGAAAAACTGCGGCAGGCTATGAGATAACTTATCAAACTAAACATACAATGATGAGATGAAGAGAGTAAAACGGAAACGCCGTCCTACTCAGTAACAATATATTATATCGGCTTCGCCCTTACTTGATGGCACTGCCCCTTGATCTAATTAAAGACGCACAATTCATTGCCTAGTGCCCTTTGGCGGATCAGTGACCACTCATTAATTTAACGCTCACCTGGCACGGAAAGCAGATCGCTCAAAATATGATGGGGATGTTGCGATGCCGTCACAAGGTCGCCATCGGGGGATTTCTCTGGGGCTTTTTCGCTCAAGCCGGCAAAAACGACGACGTCGTGTTTTCCGCGGAGCGGGACCCTTAACTGTGTCGCGTTAAAAATGCCCGGGCTATCATACAATGTGATGCGACTAATCTGCGGGAGCAGTATAGGTCAAACATTTCGCTTTTACATTTATCGCCTAGCCTTTGAGTCTTCGAATTTGAGTTCACAGTCGTTTTTCGTTACACTGCACCGTGTTCTTCAGGTGAGAGAATGCATATTGAGAGTGGGCAGGTGCTTTCCGGGTAGGTGGCTTCACAAAGGTAGAAAATGAGTTTTTAGGGCTGGTTTCCCGGATGTGCATCCATTTGAGGGTGCCAGCATGGTGGAGCCTTCCCTTCGCACACACGAACGCCGACCACGGATCTTTCGCTGAAAGAGCACTGTTATGAAGCGCTGTACATACTCTGGAAATAGTGACGCGAAATCTAGCACTGCATCTCTGCGATAGTGAATACAATACATTTATTAATCCGCTAGCACTAGACGTGCCATTCACAAGAAACGCCGGCAATCATGCGTCCGTGCCACGGAAAAGCATGCCATGATGAGCAGGTTGCCCGCCTTGGCAGGTGGCAATGAAATTATTTCAAATAAATTCAATGCAGTTGCCACCCGCCCACCCTGATACTACTAATCAGCTTATTTGTCGACAGAAAGCCTGAACAACCTGTGTCTCAGAAGCCCCACCGGTTACTGTGTTTAAAATATTAATTACAGTTAAAATGTTAACTATCAGAAACTAGGGAAGTGCCTAACTAGTTAGCTTTATTCACCTGTTCTCTGGTGTCCACCAGCTCTGGTACTATTCATCCACAAAAGCCATCTTCATATTTAAAACAGCCTGTTTTTTTAAAAATTACTCACTGGCTTCTCTGAAGCACCCGATGTGTACCAGGTGTTTCAGAGAAACCGCCACTTAACTTTTAAAAATAGAGCTTTTGAAATAAAGGGAAGCTTTTGGGGGATAGTGATAAGTGTTGGTGGGCGTCAAAAACTGGGGAATCATTTAACAAGTGAAAGGATTAACTAAATTCTAATAGTTCAGCTTTTAACTGTTACCGATAGGCACCTGGCTGGAATTTGAGATTTCCAGCATGTCGTGAGTGAAAACCATATCAGTTTCTAGAATTTCCAAAACGCGATCACCCTCATCGCTGTGGCCCGACAAATTTTTGCTATTTCGGGTAGTAACGTGCGCTGGAGGGGTTCCTTTCCGTGGATGCTTCTCAGAAGCACATGTATTTTGGTGTATGTACTTTGGCACGACACCGCCCGGAGGTAACTATCCCCTTTCATTTTCCGCTTCCTACACTGTAACGCTCGCAGGGTCATGAGAATCGACCGACGCCATTGGCTGGAAGGGGATCCTTCGACGGGGAAAAGCTGCTGCGTCCTTGAGTTATACGCGTCTATAGTTAGGTACAGCTTCAAAATAAAAAGCCTTTTTTTTTCTCCAAGTATATGTACTCTGCGACAACCTTTCCTGAAGGCGTATTTCAGACCCATGTCTACGACACCTTTCATCATCACCACCATCAGCCTGACAAAAAGAGCAAAGGCCTCACCGATGTCACTCCAATTAACCCTCTTCTTTGGAAGCTGCGAACACCATACCCTCCATATTTTTTAATCCCATCTGCTCACGTAATTTCCTGCCGCCCCCTGCTACGCTTGCCTTCTCTTGGAATCCACTCCGTTACCCTTAAGGAATAGCGGTTATCTTGACTTAGCATTACATGCCCTGCCCAAGCCGATTTATTCCTAGTGATCTCGACTAGGATGTCATTAACAAGCGTTTGTTCCTTCGCCAACTCTGCCCGTTTCAGTTACTCTGGTCATTTTTATTTTCATAGCTCGCGGCGATGTCCTTAACTTAAGCTGAACGCTTTTCGTTACCCTCTACGTTTCTGACTCCTGACCCATATGCGAGTACAACTAAGATACAGCAGTTGCATACTTTTCTCTTTAGGGACTACCATTCATGATCTCAGAGAACCAGCCGTTAGCGCTCCACTCCATTGTTAATATTGTATATATTTCCCTCTTATGATCCAGATCAACGATCCCTACCTACCCGAACTAAACGTGTTCCTTCATCACTTCCAGCATCTCGCTACCAGTTGTGAACTGCTGCTCCCTTGCGAGACTCTTGATCATTACTTTGGTTTTCTGCATGTTAATTTTTAGCCCAAACCTTCTGTCTTACCTGTGTAACTCATTGATCATGCTTTGCATTTTATCTCCTGATGCCTTAGCAACCAATGTCACCAGTGAATCGCAGACTAGGTGTTCTCCATCGACTCTTATCCCTATTTCCATACCAGGACTCGAAATACCTCCTCTAAACAGGCGGTGAATAGCATTTGCGAGGTCGTGTCACCCTGGAGGACACCCTTCCTCATTAGAATTTTATTGCTGACTTTATACAGTAATATGGTAGGTACGTGTG
>NC_143017.1:41586068-41616068 GCF_055824585.1 Amblyomma mixtum | reverse complement strand
CTGACTGCCACCGCCGCTCTTCCAAGTGTACACCAAGATGCAGGACCGGTCAAGCCTCCAGGAGGCTTTTTGCCTGCCATCCTCGACATTATATCGGTATGGTGTAATGTTGGAATAAATATTTGAATTTGAATTTGAATTTGAGTGTATTACAGTATTCTAAACACGCAGCTTTTATAGCATTCGCGATGTACAGGAAAAGCGTAAAGCACAAATGCAAACAATGGCGAGGGAGGGGAGGGGGGATAAAGAAAGAAACGAGAAAGGAAAAAAAGAAGAATCGGTGACAAAAAGGCGATCCCCTAACGTAGATGCAGGTGTTCAGAAAGAGGAAACGACAGTAAATAAAACAGGGGAAAAGGAAAATTCCTTTCCCCACCACCTCATGGCTTACTTACTTAGTAAAATTGGGCCGAAGACGCCGGTCGGAAAACAACACTCCGAGGATATTCACTAGAGTGCCGCGAGCTCACCCGCGCACGCCACTTCCACTGAGTGCACCGTAGTCAAAGCGATAGCAGCACAAAAAGTTCCGAAATAGCAGTGCAACGTGCATCGGGGCTGTTATTTGAGTAAACAATTTTTTAATCTCCCGTTCCTTGATCTCATTTCGACCAAAACCAAGGCAGAAAACACACGCTATGTCTACTACGCGGAAAAGGGCGAGCGTTGGCAGGTCCTGCTAGTTTTCTAGGAAAACTGGCCAGCTGGCCCAGCAATTCCCTCTTCTGAACTAGTTTGTTTCTATAACACGATCTTTTTTGTTTAGTTTTTTTTTTCATTATTAATGCAAGGAGCCAACGTGAAAAATGAAACTTCGACCGGACGTAGTCCGCCGGTCGCCGATCATGACTGTTGTTGGCGCGCGTTCCTCGAATACGAAATGCTACAGTGAGCAGTTTTTTCGGTTCTTATGCTGTCTCTCTCTTTTTTTTAGAGCAACAGTTGTGTGTTAGTCAACCATTTGCAGCGGTCGCATTTCAGTTTCGATAGTGATGCTTCATCTCAGAGGCCCGGGACATCAGTTTTTGTATTTTATATAGTACCCTTGATTTGTAGATGTTGAGCGTGGTTTTTGTTTCGTGTTTATAGGTGTTGGCAACATACTGGCAAAATGTTTTACCAAAACCGACAGCAAACTTTTGTTATGTTGATGTTAGGAAGACCACGCTCCCTTCGTCTCCTCCAATCTTCTCCATCATTATCGCAACGCCAAGCGCAAACTTCATTGTTTATTGCGAATGGATTTATATGCCTCAGCGGCAAGTAAACCCGGCGTTGTTGAACGAGAGAGTGGTCGGGAGAGATCACAGACGTAGTCTGCGCGGAAACTAATTCAAATAAAATTTCTTCCGAAGCTGCGGAGAGTCGAAACTAGGACTTTCAGTCTACCAGGCGAGCACGGAGCGCTGATTGAAGTATGCACTTTTCTCTTAGCCCATACTTCTGGAATACAAGCAAAATATTAGGATTCTGAAACAAATATGGCAATAAGCATTTATGTTATCAAAATGTTCGCTGTGTTTCTTACTAACACGTGGATTCTGTGTATATTACCTTGCTGGTGGAAACTCAGCAATCGTAATGCGGCGTCTTATTTTTTTTACGTTTATTTTTAATTGCATGGACTCAAAAAAGAGGTTGGTGCCTGATGACGTTTAATTTTGACTCCACCCATTTTTCGCCCGTGTAAAGTTGGCCTTGAGGAGATGACGTCCTCATACTGGTCGCGACTTGAACACATTCATGCGGCCACTTACTCGCGTAAACGCTCCCCCGCAAATGCCGCTCGGATAGACTAGCGGCGACGAATGGCGGAGCACGGCGAACCGTTTGACATTTCTGACGAACCTTGTCGGTATTGGGCAAAAACCAACGCGTTGGTTCTGCGACAAATTTGCGGAGCGTGGTTCATGTCGCTCGGCCAGACTGGATGTGGCGACAATCTAGAGTGGCTGGTGGCGCTGCCGAGAGCAGAACAGCCGCGCCTGAGATTGGTCGTTTACTTCACCGGTCATTCTTATTTAGCTGCGATTAGGTTATCTACCAAATGAAATTAAAATGGCATAAAACTATACAAACTATGGCCCTTGCTTGCCCGCAGTCCTGGGTCAACATGGTTCCGCCCCTGGTGATCGGGTTTCTGATCATTGCCTCCACTACCGCGTTCGTGCTGTCTGGCCCACTTCAGAGTCGAGAATCCATGTCATCGCCGCAACCCGAAGGGGGAGCCAGGATCGGTGTCGAAGATTTCGCCTTCCCAGCCCTGGAGGATGAAAGGGCTATCAACGACTCCTTGCACAGCGAAACCGGCGCCGGGACAGCAGAGGAGACCATATCCGATGCGGGAGAGCCCGGACCATGGAGGATAAGATAGCCACTGGAAAAATGCAATTGCAGGCTGCCACTTCACTACTGGCGTCAATTTTACAGAAACAGTTTTGCTTGAGTGCAGTATGATTGTCGTGTAGCGTTCGCAACCAGCTACACTGGAGCCTAACATTAATAACGTGTTTGGACAGCAGTGTACAATTTAATCCAGTGCTTTATTTTACGAACTGATTCCATTGGAATTGAAGTGTACCACAGTCGTGATGTGCAGTCTGAACTGTGCGTGTCACACGGTCAAAAAATGTTTTCGATAATGTTCTTTTTATTTATTCTTGCACAATGTATAAACTTCTCAGCAGCTACAATAATCTGTCTTCTCTTAACCATGATGAAGAAGTGGCACATGAATGGTGTGCTAAACGCGGGAAAATATTGACTGAGCGCTGCAGTGGGATTATGAATGTCGAAGTGCTGCGTTTCCAGCGTAATATGTACTTCACATTTTTCTTTTATTGCATATGATTTGGTATGGGAGTTCGGGGAAGTCAGATTCACGATATAACCACATGCAGATTTCATTTGGCGGAACCTGCGCCGAAACACCATTTAATGCCAATTTTTATTTAATGCACGCTTGGCTGCTACAGGCGAAACTTTCCAAGCTGCTGCGGTTGACTTGAGGCTTGTGTTCTTCGTCAGCATAGGAAACGAAAGCTAATTCCATGAACAGAAATATTAGTTTTATTTATTTACAAAATAGTGCAGCTGAAGGGCCAAGCACAGTGAGCAATATTACAAGATCAGACAAGGAGATGGCAATTGTCAGCACATCAGAATTCAAACAAACTCAACTCTTCAACTCTTCGCGAAGAATCTGGCATGCGCACTCAGAACGCGGACGTTATAAGGGGTAATTGGATTTCTCAAAAAACAGCATTGTCCTAGAATAAATGACAGGAGTAAAAGAAAAATTCGAGCAATTAAACTCTGTTAACATTAAGCCTGAGGACATCATCATCATCATCATCATCATCACATAAGTAGCGGAGCGGTAGCTCAGCGGTTATGATTGGTTTTTGTTTTAACAGCAATTCACTAATTAACGATGACCGATTCGGTCCCTAACTAGCACAGCGTATTTGCACTCAGCCCAAACTTTCTAACGGTATGTGACTCGATCCTATAGCACGAAGTTTGGTATATTTGTAATTATCTAATTAACGCTAATTAGTTTGAACCAGTAATTAGTCGGCATAACTGCATAATTATCTAATGGTTCAAAGTCGTGGCTGATCACACGACGTATACTATGCTTAGACACACAGCTAGACACTGGCGAAATCGACTAACTACCGCTTTGACCTTGGCTGATCTTGAAGGTCAAAGAAGCGACATGAGGCGTTTGCCGAAGTTGTACCCCGGTGAGCAGAGCTACGTTCTTAAAGGAAAGTGCAGTCAGCCAAGTGCCAAGAACATTTTCGCGAAACAGCCGAGTTTTAGAATAAAGCAAAACGTCAAAATGGATCGCCAGGTAATGAAGACATGTGCCAGGAAAAAAAGAAATGCAAAGAACAAGACGACACTAACTGAGATGAGAGAAGACACGACCTCTTAAAGATTTGTAACATCACACGGGTCACAGACATGAGCTGGCAAGCTATTTCGCTGAACGATAGTGCAGGCATAAAATGTGTTTTTAAAGAGGTTCGCGCAGGCGAAATTGTGTAAGGTTGGGGTCATGGGTGTGCCTGCTATGGCGGGTTGAGCTTTGTCGCAAGTAGTCACCGGAGCTGAAATTAAACTGCCAGTGATAAAGTGAGAAAATAATTTTTGGTAGGGCAATGGCTGTTGTTTATTCAAGGGTGGAATATTGTTTGCGGCTGTGAGGTCAGACGATGAAGTATGCCTCTGATGACATTTGAAAATGAAGCTTATTGCTTATTTTTGTACCATCTGCAGGAAATATTCAGCCCATGATATACTCGCACATACATGTTCAGGTTTTTTGTATGTGTTATAAGCTACTAGGTTTGAGGGCTATATGACAGACTTTGTTTTGTGTCGAAGAAAGTCGTTTCTTGGGAGCGGAGCGCAATTTGTTTCAATGTGACTGGTCCAGTTGATATGTTTATTTATGGTTACGCCTAGGTACTAGTAATTGTCGACCGTATATAATTTCTCGCGGTTAAGTGTGTATGTAAACTGGGACGGTTTCTTCTTGTTCGTGACCTGTCGAAGAAAAGTTTTATCTCTATTTCCGACAACCATTGAACGCACCCATCTGAAACAGCATTAAGGCTTGTCAGCACGCATTCTTGATCATGGGGACTATCTATTGGCTTGAAAAGAACGCAGTAATCTGTAAACAACCTATTATCTATAGCTGTAGTGTGAATGGCCGTGATGATGTCATTAATACCAATTAGAAAGAGAACAGGGCTGAGGACGCCACCTTGGCGCACCCCCGAGGACACCAACAGAACGCGAGAGGAGCTGCCCTTTACCTGAACAAACTTACCGATTTTGAAAGACATGAACGTATTCAGTTGATCACGTTATCAGGAAGGATTATGCTTTGGAGCTTAGGCACGAGCTTGCAGTAACAAACGCGCTCGAAAGCCTTACTGAAATATAAGAAAACTTCACCTATCTGACCACCCCTACCTAGAGATGAAGCTAACCCATGAACAGTAATCACGATCCGTGTGTTGGTTGATAATTAAGCTTCCTTTGCAATCGTGTTTGCGAGGTGAAAGGATTTTCTATCCTCAATTTACATGACTGTGCAGTCTGATATTATCATCACCATCAGTCTTTCTACACCCATTACAGGAAAAAAGCCTGCGCATAGCGCAAAAAAGGATACGAATAACACAGATGTGTCGTCCATGACACACATGTGTTGTCACACAGATGTAGCTGCTGTACCGTCCACAACGTTCATCCGTGTCTTTATTGCGCTGTGTTTTCAAAGAACTAGCCCAAACCAAGCTACTGTTTTCCAATTAACCCTGTCCTTTGCCAACGGCGACCACAGTATCCCCGCCAACTTTTTAATCTCATCTGCCCACCTAATTTTCTGCCACCCCCTACTACGCTCGCCTTCTCTTGGAATCCACTTCTTTACCCTTAAGGGCCAGCGGTTATCTTGCCTTCGCGTTGCATGCCCTGCCCAGGCCAATTTCCACCTCTTTATTTCTACTAGGATGTGATTAACCGGCGTTTGTTGCCTCATCCACTCTACCTGCTTCCGGTCTCTTCACATTACGTTTATCATTTCTCTTCCCTTTCTTGATTTAGAGGAGCCGCACAGCGTAACCAAGCAAATTTCGGGCATACATTTTTTTTTTCTAACGTCCTTCCTGCTTTAATGCGATTGTAGTGCTGCAGGTACTTCTATCGCTTCAGGAGCCGATTAAAATGCACTGGAAGAAAAAACTTATTGCATTAACCACGATCAGTAGACCGAATCGAAGCGATGTGCAAAAAAGTACAAACAATATGCGCGTCTGAGCATATTTTATTCGCGTTCACTTATGTGGACATGGCGCGACAAAGCTGCTACATGAATATAAACTGTGCAACATTTTGTTGCCTTTTCTAACATAGCGTTACACATGAATAAATGTTTAGCTGTAACAATATAAGCTTCAGAAAAATATTCTTTACTTCATGTCCTATGAAATAGATAAAAGCAGTTGTTCTAAGAAAATTGCGCATTTCCGTCACCGAACATGGTTTTTAGAAATGCAGCCTTCACATCGGCACCGTTGTGAAATTACCGCGTTCAGAAGTTGGGGTCAATGGTTGCTTTTATCATAGACCCCTGCTTAAAATCTGGTTCCATCGAAGGGGTCTCGAGTGACCTGAGCACAGGTGGAAAAGGATTAAGGGAAAAGAGCTTGCAGCCTGTTTTACACATGCTTTTTACAAAGGTGTGAAATCGTTTGTAGAGGTCTTTCGCTGCTCTATTTATCTCAGAGACCTTAAATAAACTATCCCCACGCACCACCAGTCTGCTGACTGTTGTTTTGTTGCCTTGGAGCTGTCCGGCCAGCTGTGAAGTTACTCGTGGTGTGAGGGTACGGTTTCCACTTTTTAACCCCCCTTGTGTAGTGCTGCCACTTTGTATTTTTCTTCTGGGGTTTGATATGAGTTTTATTGATAATTGCTAAACGCTACAGCGAAATGTTCAAACCAATAGAGAAGAAATGTTCAAGCCACCACTGAAAGCAAGCATAAAACAAATGGTTTCTTCCTTCGGATTCATGCAGTATACATCCTTGCATGCGGGGTCTCAGGTCGCTTTTCAATATTGTTCGGGGGCCTAAATCCCTTTGAGACCTCGCTGACTTTAAGCACAGACCTTAACGTGCAGTGTTTGTAGGCAGCGGCTCAGCGTAATGGCGGTTCTTTGCGACCATCTGTGGGCCTTCATTGCTCGGTCGGCCGTGCCTCTTTGGAGGTGTTTCTCCATTGGCTATTTTCATGAACAATTCTTCAGTGTAGCAGTCATCCAACGTTCTCCTTGTAGAAGCGCACTTCGGAACACCTGTCAGCAATGAGCCGATTTCGTACCGTACTAGCCCAAAAAAAACGGTGCATAGTGGGAAGGAAATGACACTGATATTTTCGGCATTATGGCGCCATGTCCACGTTTGTGGACGCGCCGTCCTCAGTGTCCACCGCAGTACTTAGTCTATGCCAATGAAAATTGGTGTGGCGTTGCTGCATTAACCTGTAGACACATTATGAATGATAAATTGCATCATTCGGGACCACTTGGAAAGAGACCTTAAAAAATTAAAAGCTTGCCGCTAGTACCGTGAAAAAAAGGCGTGGTGCCGGCATTTCTCTTTTTTTTTTGCAAAAGTGTTTCGCAGTAGCTGCAATAGATGCAGCCACAGACTTGACAGGGAGGGTCACAATGGTAAGGGCGTGGAATTCAAAGGTGGAAATTCGCCTTGCATACGAAAATCCAGATCATTACAACCCAAATTGTAAACACCGTGGCCAACGAGCCACCTATGATCACATCCTGTGGGACTGCAAAATAGAGCCACCTCCGGGTGATCTAGTTACTGCTCCTTCTCTCGAGCGGTGGGAGACCGTGCTGGCTAGCTCTGACCCCAGAACGCAAGTTTTGGCGGTGGAGTGGGCTAACAAAGTCGTCGAGGGCTGCCTACTCTCGGCCGCTTACCAAGCTCTTTCCGGCGAATAAAATGTTTTAGAATCAATCGAAAATGTGAGAAGGCTTAAATCGCGTCCACGTATATGGACACAGCGCCTGAAGGAGATAGGTAAATATAGTTCCCTGAAACGAGCAGCTGTATGATCAAAACAAAAATGAAAATTATGTATCCAACCATGCCAGGAAACGGCCTTCCACCCGACGCGCAATCATCACCGGTCAACTGGCATTCATCATCATCATCAGCCTGACTACACCCACTGCAGGGCAAAGACCTCTACCATGTCTCTCCAATTAACCCTGTCCTTTGTCAGCTGCCGCCACTGTATCCCCGCAAACTTCTTAATCTCATCCCCCCCCCCCCTAACTTTCTGCCGGCCCCTGCTACGTTTGCTTTCTCTTGGAATACACTCCGCTACCCTTAAGGACCGGCGGTTATCTTGCCTTCGCATTACATGCCCTGCCCAAGCCCATTTCTTCTCTTGATTTCAACTAAGATGTCATTAACCCGCGTTTGTTCCCTCACCCACTCCGCCCTCTTCCGATCTCTTAACGTTACACCTATCATTTTCCTTTCCATAGCTCACTGCGTTGTTCTTAACTTAAGCTGAACCCTCTCTGTTAGCCTCCACGTTTCTCCCATAGGTGAGTACCGGTAGGATACAGCTGTTGTGTACTTTTCTCTTCTGGGATATTGGTAAGCTACCATTCATGATCTGAGAGAGCCTGCCATATGCGCTCCACCCCATTCTTATTCTTCTAGTTATTTCCCTCTCATGATCCGGATCTGCGGTCACTACCTGCCCTAAGTAGACATATTCTCTTACTACTTCCAGCACCTCGCTACCAATTGCGAACGGCTGTTCCCTTGCTAGGCTGTTGAACATTACTTTGGTTATCTGCATTTTAATTCTTAGCCCCACCGTTCTGCTCTGCCTGTCTAACTGATTGATCATGCTTTGCAGTTCTTGTCCTGAGTGGCTTAGCAAGGCAATGTCATCAGCAAATCGCAAATTACTCAGGTATTCTCCATTAACTCTTATCCCCAACTCTTCCCATTCCAGTCCCCGGAATACCTCCTGTAAGCAGGCAGTGAAGAGCATTGGCGAGATCGTGTCTCCCTGCCTGACACCTTTCCGTATTGGAATTTTATTCCTGACTTTATGGAGAACTATAGTAGCTGTGCAATCGTTATAAATATCTTCCAATATTTTCATATAACACTCTTCTACACCCTGATTCCTCAATGCCTGCATGACAGCTGAGGTTTCCTCTGAGTGAAATGCTTTCTCGTAACCAATGAAGGCTATATATATATATATATATATATATATATATATATATATATATATATATATATATATAGCGAAGTATATGCTTCGCTAAAGGAAACATATTTATTCAACTCGACGTTTCGATCGGAAGACCGATCTTCTTCAGGGGTGATTTTACATTGTTAAAGCATCCCCTTATATAGGGGTGGGCACAGAACAGGTAAGTGGGAAACACAAAGCACATAGCAGAAAAATACGCATAAAAATTATTAGAGGCAGTGCGACCCACACACACACACACCCCAAAAAAAGGAGAGAGTGCGAGGAACAGGTACATACATATATATATAATTTTTGGGGGGAGGGGGGGGGGTAAAAAAGGAAATGGTGTACTATATGTCGCACATATCTCGGTGGACACCTGAAAAACGGCGTTAGGGAAGGTATAAAGAAGGGACTCACAGAAGAAAGGAAGGAAGGGGTGCCATAGTGCAGGGCTCCGGAACAATTTCGACCACCTGGGGTTCTTTAACGTGCACTGACATCGCACAGTACACGGGCCCCTGTTGCATTTCTCCTCCATCGAAACGCTGCCGCCACGGTCGGGTTCGAACCCAAATACTCCGGCTCAGCAGCCGAGTGCCGAACGCTCTCGAAGTGATTCGCCGCAAAATCTATAAGAGAGCTCTCGACCTCCCAATTGCAACATCCAACCAAGGTCTCTTTGGCCTGGGTAGACGAACACCATTGGGGAGCTGCGCGAGGCTCATCTGAGCAACCAATACTTATGGTTAAGCAAAACACGTGCGGGTAGCCGCCTTCTTACCCGCCTCCACATCAGTTACACAACCCAAGAAGAGAAGTGGGTATCCATGCCCGAGGCCTGGCGCTTCGCACTACAGGTTCGCCCCCTCCCCAATAACATGACAAAGGATGCCCATGATGGCCGCCGCCTCGCGCGACCGGAGGCCATTTCCAAGCAGTATGGTGCTCGACCAGAGGTAGTTTACACGCACGCGGCCGGTCCACACCATGGGAGTTGGTACACGGCTGCCGTTGTCCACCAAAACAACCCAGTTCAGGGCCTCACCTTCCGTGCCCCAAATATTACATTCGCGGAGGAAGTTGCTATCGCACTTGCAGCCGCAGATCCAGCGTCCCGAGTCATTATCACCGACTCAGAGTGAGATTGCCGCAATATCGAAATGGGCCAAATTTCAGATCATGCCTTCCAACCCGGCGCACCATCATCTGGGCCCCAGCACATGCGGGGATAGAGGGAAATAAGGTAGCGGACGCTACCACCCCGCGCTTAACCACCGGGCATCGCCTCTCTCGCCGCCTGATCAGGCTACTGATTTTAATTAGGCTATTACTCTTCGGGAGATCTCTCTCCTGTATCAAACCGCTCACAGCAGATACCCACCCCCCTGTAAAGGCCTCAAGAAGGCAGAGGAGCGTTGGCTTCTTCGCCTCTACACTAAAACGGTACTGTCTCCGGCAGTGCTTAAGCATTTCAATTCGGCCTTTTCGGGCGAGTGTCCACACAATGTGGGGAAATGTTTGCGGACACGTATCACATGGTGGGGCATGCCCTGCCAATCCTGCTTTCCCACCCCACCCCCACCCCACCCGAGAGGACTGGGAGGGTGCCCTGCTCGGCTGCTCAAGTCTCCAGGACCAACGAGCACTGGTGACAAGAGCCCGGGCCGCCGCGGAGGCCACAGGGGTCCCCGACTGGGGATCCCTCCTAGTGATTATGAGGGCCGGGTCCTTCAGGCACGGTCCAAACAATACCTCTCTTGTACATAGCATAAATAAATGTATTACGCCACCACCTAACCACTGAGCCACCGCGGCGGGTACATTTACGACGACCGTGATTGTCTTACTCAAAAATAACATCTTCGTATACATGTCATTCCATTTATTATGTACAGCCTGCCAGAACTTTAGCTGGCGTGCCGACGACCGCTTTTTCGGCGCTCCTGCGCTTTGTGAGGAAGCAAACTTGAGGAAAGCTCAATATTAAGCAGGGGTTTAGTATGCTTCTGCTTAAATTTCATATCTTAGCAAGTTTGCGCCGTCAAGCTTCAGGAGCACGGAAAACGCGGCCGTTACGCACGCCAGCTAAAGATTTGGCCGGCTGTACGTACAACTGCGAAGCGGTACTTGGAGGTAATAAAACGTATCCCGGGAGTACATAGCGCTGCATAGGCGAAACTTTTCAACTTTTCTTCTTAAGGAAATGGACCATGTGCCCTTAGGAAAAAAACAATAACAGTGTGTGCTATGCAGCCGATGGTCTCCAGCTTCAGCGAGAAATGGGAAGTTCTCAAAGTATTAACACACAATATTTGCGGAAACCAGGGAATACTCATGGAATGAAACAGCGACCGAATTCTAAAAGCCAAAAAAAAATATCCTAATGCAACAGTGTTTATTGAACTTCCTTATTTCTTCTCGAGAGAACTTCGTGTGCCCTAATGTCAAAATAGCAAGCTCTCTTGCTGCCTTCTGTGGCCCTCCTTTCTTGCGCTCGTGAAATCATGCACATTGCTTCTTTTGATCACCGAAGCGCTTTCCATAAGAGTCGTTATTGTTTTCACTTTAAGGGAGGAAATTTTCTTTGTGTACACCTCTTTTTATTTACACTTTTGCCATTGCTGTTTTTTTTTTAGTCTGCTTGCATTTAGTGTTCCTCCCGTTTTTCTTCAGCGTTTTCATGGAGGCTATACTATAAGTGTTATCGGAATGCAGAAGCATCTAGAATGCGCCACTGGTCTTTCCTGTATGTTTTTAGATTTTCGGAGTGATGCTTCTTGCTTGTCCTGACTGCCCATTTTCTAAAGTGGCTGTCTCGTATGAGAGAACTTTGCATTTTCCGCGCAGTGCACTTTTTTGAAGTTTTGTCTCGACGGCCATTAAGGAAATGGCAACACTCTGCGACGTGAGTGAGCACTTGCTTTTCATTACAAGTGACAATTTTTGCGCTGGCTACCAGATGTGCATTGTTAGCGTGCACATTGCTACTATATTTAGTTGTCTTCAATGACTAAAAACACAGCACGTCCAAAAGCAAAGTTACTTTACTAAGCTGAAAGGCTGTGAATACTTTGCTGTGCTCATTGCTGAAAAGAAAATAAATTGATGCATTTTCCACTGAAACGTTGCGCGAAAATCATTCATATTCCAGCATTCGCATTGAGCAGTTATGTTCTGCGACATTATAGACCATGCGCATCACATATGTAGTAAAACCGCCACTTTGAGCGGCGAGCTGGTATCATAGATCCACACGCTTAGTGGGCCGTCCAAGGTAGGAATATCTCTCCTGTAGTAACAAAAATTACATAAGCGAGTATAAATTGTTTTTCTGAGAGTATATGCTGTCAAGCGCTTAGTAGAATTGTACACTTAAACACAGTCCGAGCTCTCATCATATTTTAGTGACAGCAGAGCGGGTGCTGTGCTGGAGCCAAACTGCGATAAGTCACATCCACACGAATTCTAAATCCTCGCTCGATATACCCATTCTTCTGCCGAGGTGTCATAGTTGACGCCATCGCAACCATGGCATGATTTGCAAGTAATTCTCGCTAAATAAAGTTCACGTTAAAGGATATCGTCACTTTTTGCCTCTCGTTTATTAACCCAAGGACGAACGCTGCGAAGTGCGCCAGTCTGGTGAAAGCATCCAGAAATTGAGCGCCCAGAGATGGCAGTCTTTTCATTTCATGCAAACATGGAGCCGTGAATGACTCTACGGTAGTAACGCCTATCTTATCTGCTGCTCCCTAATCCGCTAGCCTTCGTACCTTCTCCGCAATGTGTGCATCTATTTCTGTATATTACTACGATAGGCCGAAAGGCATGCTGCAGCAATAAAAAAAACGTAATGAGAGGAAGGTGGTGCCCTGTACCGAGCGATATACTTTTTTAAATTGTTTACGAAGTACTGATTGATAGCGCATAACATAGCAGTCATGCCAACAGCTGGCGCTATGAAGTAAGCCATTAATTCGCATTTCTGGCGTCATACTGCGACAAGCAAGCCAACCACATCGGCCCAACGAACGTGGCCGAAAGATTTCCATTGCACACTGAGTGAAGTGGCTGGCACTGAAAAAGAGGAAGCATGGACCAGAGATAGTGCCCAGTCAACGGCATTTGCAGCACAAACGACGGTTCTCTGAAGTTGGTTAGTAGCCCTTAAGCCTTGTCGGATTAGAGAGAGAGAGAGTCGTTTACCACAACCCATGCTAAGTTGTACTGTAACTGCTGCAGGTTGCGAAAATTTGTTTTTCAAGTTGTTGTTCTTCGTTGGCTTAACACGGTGGACAAAAGATCGGCGCCAAGGGAGTAGACCCAACAGACAAGCCAAGAAAGAGAGACGACGAGAGAAGTATAAGTGAAAACAGAAGATGAATGCAGTGAAGGAGAAAGAAGGACAGAACAGGGGCAGGAAATGGAGGGCCACCATCGTGCAGAATAACAGTGAAAGCACAGAAGACACATATTACGATTTCATGCAAGTTGACGGCTCTGAGTAATTAGCTTGCCTTGACGTGCGTAGCCGCCATTTAGAGGAGAGAGAAGAAAAAAAAAAGAAAGAACAAGCTCATGGAACTAGGAGTATTCAACCCCTATAACGAACACAGCGAAGCGGCCACATTCTTTCAGAAAGTCAGGCTAGCACAATCCAAGGTAGGAAGGTGCCTACTAACGCGACTTGGCCACCGAGACGCAATAAGCGAGATCAAGAATTCGACTGACATACCACAAAAGATGAGGGAAACGTTCGTGGTCAGCCCTATACCAAAACGATGAGCCTTCTGCACAACACAGGGAGGCGAGAGGCTAGGGCAAGAGCTCTAGGCCGAAGCCTGGCAAAGAAATAAAACGTCCTCTACTTAGATGCTTCCACGTACAGAGACAGAAAAGTGGCGGTCGTAGCCGTCGTTAACAACCAGGGAAAAGAAATATCCAGCATGTCAATTAGGACTGGCGATATAGACACGGCGAGGAGGTGGCAATAGCTTTAGCCATCACAGAAGCAAACAGAAACAACAAGAGCTACACAATAGAAAGAGACTCACAGGCTGCATGCAGACGCTTCCTAAGGGGAAGAATAAGCAAGCAGGCCGGCACCTCCTCAGGGAGGCGACAAAACTCAAAAATAAGCAGAGTGTGGTATGGGCACCTGGGCACGCAGGAGTGGAGGGAAACCTTAAAGTCGACGCGATAGTTGGAGGTTACACAAACTGAGCAAGCGACAACAAGGGGGAAACCAACACTACTCCGAACAGCTACGGAGAGCTCACCATGTTTTCGAAGTTAGGACGCCGTAAAAACCCGCCTCCCGACAAGAAACTCACAAGACATCAGGCAACTACATGGAGACGGCGACAAATAAACTCATACCCAAGTCGCTACATATACAGTAAGATTTGGCGTACGCAATACACTCCAGAATATGTGTGGTGCGGAGAGATAGCCACCCTCTACCACTCCACATGGGGCTGTCGAGCGAACCCGATAGAGCCCAAAATTACGAACCCGTCAGTCTAGCAGTGGGAGGAGCTTCTGTCCAGCTCCGACCCGCAAGATCAGCTTGCGCTGGTTGAGCGGGCCGAGGAGGCAGCAAGAACCAATTGGAAACTGTACCTAGGAACACCACCTGCTGCTGGGGAGGGGTTGGGGGGGGGAATATATGTAAACAATATAGCAACGCAATGTTATGATAAGTAGAGAAGTCCTAGCTGCAGACGCCGCTTTCTAATGAACATCAAACACTCAAAATTATAGACAGATTGCAATCAAAATCCAAGTTCGTCCGAGGGCAGCATTGCCACGCAAAAAAAATATACTCAATACAGGGAAAATGCAGGAAGGGTGCTTTTCGAGGTAACGCTTCATACCGGCTACAAATTTACCATTGTCATTGGGAGATGCAATGGTAACAGGGAGCTGATTCTATTCACGGGCAGCAAGGAGGAGTGGCGAAGGAAAACAAAAAGAGGTCAGAGCATATTTTGGTTTCGGGCTTTAATACTTTGTATTTTTTGCTATCATTCCCCTGTTTACTGCATTTTTGCATAGCAACGTATGACTGGTTACGGTGGTATCTAGCGGGCAGCTAATTGTGACGTCGTAAGAAAATCGCTTAAAAATATGACTGTTGCATTATTTAGTACCGATTTTTTTCAGTATTGTTGTGGCTCAGTAATATAAGCATCCCTTTTTAATGCAACCTCCGGCGCTTTTCTGCATTCTGTTGAAAACTTTGGCAATTTTTCATCCCGACAGTGAAAGGGGTGGTGGAGGAAAGATATCATGAACAAAGTAAACAGCCGTGCTAAGGAAAGGGCTCGAGAGTTGTACGTACAATCGCGAGGATATGAATGCGAGTTGGCTGCATATAATAAATCCGGCACTGGTGGCTCCATACACCACAGAAAAAAAGAAAATATAAATAAATGTGTACAGCCCTTGTTGAATTCGAGCTTGAAAAAGGCACGCACAAAACCGATCTTCTATCACCCGCATACGTAAACGAATGCATGCACACGTACCGCGCGCATACATCTTCTACAAACATAATGCACGGCACTGCGGACATGCAAAGCAACAACATGGGAAGACGAATGCCTGGGGCCCTTGCAGTGGCGGCGCCTGTTTTTGCGCGACTGCACAAGAAATATTAGTGTTGTACAAAAAATTATCGCTTGCATTTCAACCTATAACCGCAAGTGTCTTCAGAGCGTAAGTGAATCCCAACCTTTGTCGGCCAGAATTTGGCCGTGCTTGCGGACCTAGAACATACACGCACAAAACGAAATAATGTTCCTTGAAGAAAGCTATCTATTATTCACGATTCCCCTCTGGGCTCGAAATCTTGGGCTTTAGACGCAGGTCCCTTTCAAAGCGGTTTCGAGAAAAAGCACGCCCTGTCGGCGCGAGCACGGCGCATGTTTTTCATATGCACGCCGCCGCCTCAGCCACACGCATGGACGCCACGCAACAACGCACATATTTTCTGGCTGCCTTTGACACGTCGCTTGTTCTCTCCGGTATCCAGACGCATTCAACGTTTTTTATGGCTGTAGAACTCTTTCTATTATCCATGAGCGTTGAAGCCCATTTATTATAGTATAAAAGTATGCGACATAAAAAAAAAAAACATTTCGCTAGTGGCGAAGTGCACAAAAAGAAAATAGACCGCGTCTCAATAAGACAGACTATCCTGCGTTGCAGGAACCCGTCAGGAATTATATGAAACGTAAAAAATAATGTGATATCCCCACGGCGTTGTATGAATTGCTTCAAAGCACGCATATAACCACTAGTCTATGGCTTAGAAGCCAATACTAGCCGTTTATTAAAAACTTGGGTAATACTGGCGGCTTACAATTGTTTTTGCTCATTTAGCCCGGCGGTTTTTCAAAGGAAGCGGTGCTAAATACATTGACGTGACAGGACTTGACAACCCGTGTAAAAATATATGGACATAACTTGACCACCCGTAACCGGTCGCTTGTTCCCCTCTATCGTCTCGGCTCGGTCACTTTCATTTGCCTCTTTCAAGTGAGACGCGTGATTCCCTATTCCCACTTTACCTTCAAAATGTGCCAGGCGACATCTGGCGGACGGAGCATCTCCCACAGACAGGACGGCTTTTTCGTAAACGAGGCAACTAGGGCAAGCATAGATTGACGGTCTCACTCATCAGTCGACTCACTCGGGCTCACTCAGGCTCATTTCTGATCTTGATCTGAGTCTGGAGTGAGGCTTGACTCACTTTTAGACATGATCAAAGTCGTGGTGACAGTAGGTATCCACTTACATAATGATCTGAGTCATCCCGGCCAGTCCAGAGGAGTGTGGACCTATCGTTAAAAAAAGAAGCCTATTTTTATCAATTATAATAAGTAGAAAGAACATTAGGTAGCGCCCGCACTGACATCCTGTTACAATATTAACCTCCCCAAAATGTACTAAACAAACGATTGGTTCATTCAGTGCGTATGTTATGTTCATTTGGTTTAATATACCTGCAGCTCCTTTTTTTGTACCTCAAGAAATAATCGTGACAAGACAGCAGCAATCGATTTTTCCATTAGCGCGAACTCGCAGAGAACTGAGACGCATTAAGGAATAATGATTTTTTCGCATCACCCATTTTCTCAGGAGGCGATGCGTGAACGGCGTTTGAAATGATTCCTCAACTTCTTCGTGGGTCAAAAACAAAAATCCCATTTTTATACTTTTCTTTGTGTAGACGTATGTACAAAACAGACACCTAAAGAATTAAAAAGGAACTAAGGAATCAGCTAAACGCAGAGCTTCTGAGAGCAAAATCTCCGTACTTTGAGCTGTTATTTGCAGGCTGTGCTCGACGGTGTCTGGATGCTGCATGGAAAGTCATAAACACTATTTTGGGCCGGAAAAAATAAAAGTTCTTCTCCAGACATAACGCATGAGGGCTGCGAATGGAACGAAAAAGAGCTTGCGGATCATCTAAACAATCTTTTTGTAAATGTTGGTATTCATTTTTACCATCTCCCAGACACAACTCGATACTCAAATACAACAGTGAAAAGCATATACCTCCAGACAACTGATGAGCATGAAATCTACTACACTTTTCTGTCGCTCCGTAGTAGTAAAGCCCTTGATGTAGAAAATATTTAGATAACGCGCATATGGTACGCATAGCCCCTAATTACGTCCGTACTTTCTTACATATTTTATTTAGTGCAAGAAATGGGCGTCTCTGCTGAAAAAATAAATCAAATGTGCTAGGGTTTCTGGAACTTTTAAAGACGGGAACTCAAACTTAGAAAACAATCTACTTGAAATTTCAGTTCTCCCTGTTTTTTCTAAGGCACTTGAGAAAATCACTTTCTATAGTATAACAAAGTTTTTGGACAAGGAAAACATAACAACTAAAGCACAATTTGGTTTCAGGAAAAGTAGATCAAAAGAAACTGCCTTACTCAAGTTAAAAGAAGATATCTTACGCAGCACGGAAAGTAACTTGTTCTCGCTCGCTGTTTTTATATATCTCAGCAAGGCTTTGGACTGCTGGATCATAACAGTCGTCTTGCCAAGATTCAAGATCAAGGAATCCGCGGAACTTGTCTAGCACTGCCTAGGTCCTACCTGAGCAACAGGTTTCAGAGTTTTTCACAGTTTTCGTTAAAAACTGCAGCTCATCCCTATTACAAGTAAAACAAGCGTTTTAGGTGCCTTATTATTCAATACATATGTTAATGACTTGGTGAGAAAAGCCAACAGCCACAGAAACCAAGGGGAACAGGGGATTTTCTTTTTTAATTAATTAATTTATTTTTGTGGTGTTGATCAATTTATAACATTACTGAATATGTTATCGCTTAAAGCTAATTGATTAGAAAATCAGAAGAAAAAACAACCACATGCCGCCGGTGGGACCCGAACCCAAGACCTCCGAATTACGCGTCCGGTGCTCTACCGCTGAGCTACGGCGACGGCTGTCAAATCTTCTGCTATAAATTGGTCTAATCTAATCTAATTTAAATCTAATGTTATAAATTGATCAACACCACAAAAATAAATTAATTAATTAAAAAAGAACCGTATTATCCGGTGTATAAGACGCACCTTTGTATAAGACGCACCCGCCATATATGAAGGCTCTCATTGAAAAAGTTGGTATATAAGACGCGCCCGTGTATAAGACGCACCTCAATTTACCCACTTAGTCTAGTGAGGGTTAATTAAACACGCTTGCTCGACCATCGCGAAAGGAACCATGGATGGACTCATCTGATCGCATAAAAGCTCCGTAGCTAAGTAGGCCCGCAACCCGATTTCCGTTTTCGGTAGCATACTCGACCGCAGATAATTTGAACTTTGCGGTGTAGCTCTTGCGCAACTTCGGTGGCATACTGTAGTAAGACCGAGCACGACAGGTGTAGGTAGTGGAAAACACACACCGAAGTCACCAACACAGACGTAATACGTACACGGTTGCGAAGTTGCAAAGAATGACTAAAAAAGAACGCCGGCTTGGCTTGTTTTGACAATGGCGAGAAGCGCGACTGTCACCATCTTTTGGAATTTCACATTACTTTTGCTTGCGCCTCCGAAACGACCGCGTATTTGAGATTCTGGAAGTCGTCATCTCCGCCGTTTCATGATAAAGTTCACCTAAAAAAAGTTGCGCACGGCGGTTCCCGTATTGAAGTATTAACCGTGTTACTACCGCATCATTGGTAGTGATATTTTTTCGGTGAAAAAAGCTTGAGCATGAACCTGAGTAATTTCTGAACTCGCATAAAACACGAAAAATTCGCATATAAGACGCACCCTTGTATAGGACGCACCAGCCAGATTTTTGACAAAAAACCGCGTCTTATACACCGGAAAATACGGAAAATCCTCTGTGCCCCTTGGTTTCTGTGGCTGTTGGCTTTTCTCATATTTATAACGAGCCCCTCAATCCCCTTCCCTTGTTTGCTTAATGACTTGGTAGTTATAGATAATACCGCAAAATTTGCATTGTGAGCTGACAATGGCACTGTTGTTATTTCTGGCCCTAATGTCGGTACTTAATAATAACGTGTAATGATGTTCACTGCCAGCCATTTAACTCGTCGAAGTTAAATCATCTTGTAGTTAATTTCGGTAAAACAAAAGCAGTTACATTTCGCGCTAAACACTTGTTAGAACGAAGTCACAGTATAATAATTTTGTGCAAGAAACCGAGATTGTTGGCCAACATAAATTCCTAGGCCTACACTTTTCCTCGCATCTGACCTGTGACACTAATGTTGAATACCTTCGCAAAAAGCATCGTTCTATTTTAAGAGTTATATCTCGTTCTCGTAAAATACTTCCACCATTCACAAAACTTATCACTTATCATGCTCTATTTTTTCAGTCTAGTTTGGTGCACAACTACCCAGACTACATTTAATAATTTTTTTTTCATACAGAAAAAATACCCGCTGCATTGCAGACATTGAACCGGTAAAAATATAAAAACATATTTAAATAATTTAATATATTGAGTGCAGACAAGCTAAACGATTTTCATTTATTACAATCTATTTTTGTCCAGTAAAGCTATAAACCTGTTAACATCTTTGGCATCTTCAGAATGACAAAATATTAACGTTGAAACCACAAATAGTGATCCTCGTTTCCGAGTGCTTTATAAATACCAATGACTACACGTAACCTACAAACAACACTACACAAATACGGATACACAGAGGGCATGAATAAAAAGCAACTACGTTCTCATTTTGTGTATGATCTCTGTATTTTGGTATTTCTTGCATCGTATACGATTTTTATTCTTCAACAAAGAGTTTATTTTACATTATTTATTTACTTACATTATTTATATATTTACATTATTTGAAATTGGGATTGCTGTAATCTGCGATATTTATTGTCATGTTCTTGACTTTTGTATTCTTTAGCAGTGAGATTTCCATTGCTTTCATTATGCTGCTTCCATGTCTCTTGGGCCTCGTCAAGCTCTTTGCGTAGGTTTGAGCTCAAGAGACCATCCAGTTCTTTCTAGAAAAGAAAGATTTATTTTATTGTTTCTCTGCTATATCTAAATTAGAATCCACACGGAGTAAGTACAGAATGCGTATATGAGGTTAAAAAGGAGGATTAAGCGCTCATTTTATTTTGGAAGCGTTTAAAAACACATAATGCTTGCACTTCGACACCAACTGGAGATGGCTTCGTGGGTATTTTGCGCCGTGGCTTCCAGGCGGTAATGGTTTCACATTTCATTGGATCTGTTAGGTCACTTCGTTTCACTTCGTCCGCTGAATATTGACGGAACAAGTTATATTTTTCAAACAGAGAAAGAACCGGCGAAAAGCAAGTAACTCTTATATGTCATAAATCTATGACTGAGTGCACGCCACGCGATTGCAGGCTTTTACCAGACAGCTGAATTTTCTCTCGGAATTTAAGCGATCAGGATAATTTTTGCAGTGCAGCCATCACTTCAGAACATGAGAAAAACCAGTACAAGCCCCCCCAAAAAAATAGAAGATGGACCGTGATTCACAACATCAACTATTTAATTTGCAAGACATATCTGACCTTTTCATTCTACATAGACGGCCTTACTTAAGTTCGCAGTTTAGGTGCGAAAATCATTAGCAAAAGTAATAACACCATGCCTAAGTTTTCGTTCCAGATATAGTGGACATACTTTTAACCAGAGTGGCCGATTCTTTTGCAAAGAGAAAAATAGCGAGATGAAAAAAGCGCGAAGGTAGCGCTAATTGTATCAATAAAACTACGGTACAATTTACTGATAGGGAATTTGAATTTTTAGCCTAATCTCTTGAGCTGCAATGTAGTCTAAGTGCTTTGGTTTCCACGCATGGTGTCAAATGGGATGACTACTGTCTGCATTTTTTGTCCATTTTTTGGTATTATTTATACACGGGAATTCCTCGCATAAACTTTAGTTGCGATTTAGGCGCTGTCCTTGTATTTATTTTCCTTCGTCCATGTGTTACCTTCGCTTATTTTTCTGGTAGCCAATAAAGCCTGGTTTATGAGCTACATCATTCATAAAGCTGCTAAAGAGACGCTAATTTGTAGCTAGGAGCCGTCTGGTGAAAACAACCATGATGTACTGTGCCTCTCCTCCGCTGCCTTTATCTGGACCGTAAGCCTGCTGGTCAGCTTTTAACTTGATGGGTTCAGCCGCTCTCGCTAGAAATATTTATAGCTTATTTCCACAGCCATTCTGCCGGTATCTGCACCGAGAAAATTACGGAATGCATAAGGAAGAATTGTGTGACTCCCCCCCACAAACTGAATCAGAGGCATTGAGTACTGGGTACTTTGGCTGTAAGGCAATAGCTGCGATTTGTTTTCACAGGAGTTGTAGATAACAAGCTCTTCATGATTGCCTTGAATTAAAGGCTGATGTTATATTGACACTCGATTCACATCGCTGAGCTCGGAGAGTGGCTTTGTCCCAAGCGTTTCTACTTCATCTGGATCAGGGCTCGTAAACGTGCATAAGAGACAATCTGAGCAAACGTATTTCTGTGGACTTATCGTCCTCCTTCTAGCAGCCCCCCCCCCCCCCCCCCCCTCGAAGGATCGTTTCTAGCAACCCCTGCATCAAGAAAAACGATTCATTTTATGAACACAATGTTTTTAAAAACAAATAACACCGCGGTGACATGGCATAGGGAGTATAATAGACACAAAGACATATTTTCGCATCTTTCTTACTAGTTAGCCGAATTTCCGGACCCTCCCTGCTTCCTAATTCTCCACCTTGCAGCTGCCAGGGAATGCAGCTTTTACGCACCTGCCGCTACAGGTGCGACAGGTGCAGCTGTAGGAAACCCTGCATTGTCTCGGGGCTGGTAGGCAAGTTTCTTCTTCTATTGAACTCTGTGTCTCCTTGATTCGTCTTGTTTTATTGCTTTTTTTTCGTCCATATCCTCATCCACCTTTTTCTCTCCGGTTGCACTGTTTGGAAACCAAAATTTAAGGGGTCTGCGCTATGTGCGTGCTATCGCCTTATCTCGTGTATACAGTCGCTGCTCTCCGTCATGCTTAGTATTCACCAACTAGCCCAACACCTGGCTGCTATAAAACTTGGCTTGTTTGTCTTACAATCAATACCAATCGGACTAACATCATTGTGAACATGTGAATATAAATGCAGTTGGTTGTGTGCTCTAAACTTACGTGAACTGATGTTCCTTTAAGACTACATGGCAGTGCTTTGCATTTGAAGAATAGTATTTACACGACACTGGCCGATAGCATTTGTTTGATGCAAAGTTACATGCCGCAAATAGTTTCTTAGCAAATATTTGGATAGACAGGAGCGTCATTGCTGGATCCGTGTGTCGGCACCTTCATCGGAGCATAACTTGTATCCATTTCCTGCTAGCATATTTCTCCTGAAATGCATTGAAAAAAGCCTAGTCGTGAACATTATTTTTTAGCAAAGCGCCCTCATACTAGATTAACGCATATAATATGTACACTTGAGATACAACCGTGCGATATAGTCAACTTTAAGCACTGACAAAATGTTATTCGTTTCATTTTGTGGGCACTCTAGTACAAGCTACGATGAAGAGCTGTGCGATCTTGCATCCTATCAAATTAAGCAACAAGAGACGCGCACGTTATGCAAAGAATGCACACGGCCGGTAGGGGTACAGCTGGTATGAATCGAGTGAAAACCGGCATACGATATTTATTGATATTTTACCCACAGCGGCTGTATGGCGTTAGAGGGTGAGATAATGTACTGAAAATACAGGCAAATTGTAATTGCATGCCAGAAGAAGGCCATCAGCATTAAAAAAAAACAGCCGGAAATGTATACGCTGTGACCATTTAAAATGCATGAAGAGCAGCACAAACAACACATCTACGAAAGTCTGGTTCGAACAAATTTAGCGCTCACTGGGAATAATCTCGACAAAATTGATGTCTATAAATTATTGTAGCGAAGTGCGCACTCGTTCCCCGCAAGAGGTCTAAAGAGAGAGAAATAAGGTTGAAAAACTTGGTTAAAAAAGCTCGCTTGCATTTTTGTTAGTCTGTTAACTTGTACGCTCTTATCGACGGCTGCAGTATAATCTTTGCATAAAGCGACCTCGTGAGCAAGTCGGTAAGCCGAAAGCATTAACAACCCTAGAGACATACTTGCCAAAAGACTAGCTGACTAGGATTTAATGGGCGTTACTTAAAGATGCCCAGCCTTCTGTTCTTCTTGAGGCGCCTCCACAAAGAGTTCCGATGTCAGCTGCACCTAATGTCTCGTTAGAATCTCCATAACTCCGCAGTAGCGCTATATTTTTTTTACTGCTAATGCCAGCGACTTTGTTTTGAATCTGCAGCATTACCATTAAGGAGGGCATCCTCAGTTAATCAAAAAACAAACAAATATTAAACTCCATGTTCTTAATGAAAGTGCTCCAATTGAGCGCTGCCCGCGCAAGGAAGCTCATACAAATGACAAGCTGAATGATATGAATTGCCTACTTGCTCAACTGAAACTGATACCAACGTGATAAATTCATGGCTGTAGAGATCACAGTCGTTTCGCTTGGGAAGCTAGCCTTCACGTCCTACAGTAGACAACGTTTAAGAACGCCGCTATTACGATATTTATTGTGCGCAAGATCGCATGCAGTATCAGGGTATGCATGGTTAAACGCTGAAAATTGAAAACTTGTCCAAATTTATTCAGTTTATTTTGCTTCAAAAACTCGAATTTTATGGTAGTACAGGTGCTGTGTCGCGACTGCTGAAAAGCTATTTACAAAATCGTCAACAAATAATCAATATTGGTGGAAGCTTTTCCCAAGCTAAAACTATTAACCAAGGTGTTCCTCAGGGCTCTATTTTAGGACCCTTATTATTCTTACTGTATATTAATGACCTTCCTAATTCTATTAATCCAACTCACTGTCTTATATGCTGATGACACTACCGTGTCATTATCTAATACTTCCATAGATGATCTAACTCTTGAATTGAATGCCGTTCTAAGTATTGTAGCCAAATGGTGCACTGATAATCAGTTGTTGATTAATCCCTCTAAAACTAAATTCATAGTGTTCAAAAGTAGCCAGAAAATTATTTCGTGTCCTACGTTAAACCTTTGTTCTTGTAATATTCCGGCTTCTGATAACACCAACTTCCTCGGCGTTATTCTTGATTCAACTCTTAAATTTTCCGTCCATATCGCTCATCAAAAAAAAAAGATCTATGTTTGGCATCAGAGCTCTAATTAAGGCGCGTCCATATTTTCCATGCAACCTACTCCTATCTTTGTATTATGCCTTCATACATATTCACATCACTTATGGGATTACTGCATGGGGAAATACTTATCATTGCCATTTATCGTCTCTGCAACACTTACAAAACCAGGCCATCCGCATTATTACCCGTAGCCCTTTCTCATCTAATGCTCGTTCTTTATTACAGGAGCACAGTATTTTACCAGTCCACCAGCTTTTCCAGTATCACCTTGCAATCATGTTCTTTAGATTACTACATGGCACCCTACATTTTCAGTTTGTAAACCCCAATCAGCTCATCAATCACAACCCTACCAGATTTGCAGCAAGAAACAATTTTCTACTCCCCAAAGTCCATACCAATTATGGTAAATCGACGTCGTCTTTTCAAGCCATTTCAATTTGGAACACATTGCCACCCAATCTAAAAACATCAATTTCCTTGCCGGAATTCAAAAACAAACTTAAAGTATTTTTATTGGAATGCTGATGTATTATTCTCTTTTTGCTGATGTGTTATATTACCTGCGTTATTGTGATTTTTGACCTTGTTTTATGAAGTATCATTTCATATTTTCTATATTTTGTATTTATCCGCTAACTATGCTGTAACCATTTCTTGTACTAATGATTTATCGAGGGTCCCGGTGCAGTCTTTGACTTTGGGACCCTGTTCTGTACATTTATGTTGTTTTGTATTTTTTTGGGACCAATAAAGCCTAACTTTCTTCTTCTAAGGGTTCATACATCTTAGAGCAGGTACGGATAGGTTAGGGCATAGAGTTACCGCACATCCGGATCCGGATACTAGAAGAATAAGAAGGCGGTGGCGCACATTTGGCAGCTTCTCTGAGATCATGAATGGCAGTTTATCAATATCTCCGAATACAAAAGTACATAACAGCTGCATTTTACTAGTACTCAACTATGGGCCTGTAATGTGGAGGTAACGAGAAAGGGTTCAACTTAACTTAAGGGGACAGTTAGGAGGAACTGAAGTTGGCTTGTATCGATAGAATACCAGCTCGTAAACACAAAAATACCAATTTTACTGCAAACAAAGGTCTTGTAAGGTTCCAAAGAGCAAGAACTAAACTACAGGTGCCACCGCCACAGGCCAATCTCGCAAGAACAAGCATGATGACGAAAGAGAAGAAAAACTGCACGAATCTCTGGGACTGACTTTTCATGTTTTGATATACGTTTTGATATAGAAGTATACGAGTTTTCTTTTGAAACTGTTGGTGCACTTTTATCACACAGGGAAGACGTAAAAAAAGACTACCTGAATGTTTGAAGCCAAACAAAACCTGCATACTTTATGCCGCAGCAGGCGGCCAGACTAGTTTTAACACGTTCTGGTGTTTTGCGGGTATGCGCTTGCACTTTGCGGGCCCGCGTGGTTCCATTTCTTACGCGCCTAGATGTACTAGTCCGAAGCAACAGAGGAACTCTAAGTACCCATCTTATCTGCTCCTCGGGGGACGTTCATACTGCGACACGCATTTGCGACGAGGCAAACACTTGTGGCGTGGTAATGTTGCGCGAACCTCCACGTTCAAGAACGCTACGCTCCGTATGTTCGCTTCTTCAACATGCCATGATGCTGGGCCGCATATCCAGCGCTACGAGGACTACGACAGAATGTATATACATGGTCTGTTCTGAAAGTAGTAGGACTCATTTTTTTAACAAAATTTATTCGAGAGAATAGTACAAACGATTACAATTTTTCAAGTTGGCACCCTTCCGCACCTACACGCTGCTGCCAATGAGTTTTACAGTTTTCGTACGCCTCCAGGAACGCCTGAACCGGAATGCTGTTTACCTCCCTCATCACGGCCTGTTGAACCACCTCTACCGATAAGTGATGTTTCCCCTCGAGCGTCGATTTTATTCTCGCGAATAGAAAAAAGTCTGGCGGGGCCAAGTCGAGGCTGTAGGGGGGCTGAGGCACCGTTGCCGCCTTGTGCTGGGCAAAAAATCGGGGTCCTCATTCACATGATGAAGAAGATCCTACCGGTTGGCCTTTTCCTCCTGTGACAACACTCCCGGCACCAACTTCGCGCACGCTTTCCTCATGGATAAGTTTTCTGTCACGATCTCAAAAACTTGGGTTTTAGGAATGCTCAAGTCCTCAGCAATCATTCTGATACTCATTCTACGATCACTGTTCAGTAAATGTTTCACTCGCTGCACATTTTTCTTGGTCTTCCTGGTCGAAGGGCGTCCGGAACGGTCGTCGTCTTTCACTCTATCCTGACCTTCTCGGAACAACTTGTGCCACTCAAAAAACACTTGATCTACCCATGGCAGCGTCACCGTAGGCTTCCTTAATCATGTCGTGAGTCTCTTTGCCCGTTTTACCAAGATTTACTGAAAATTTGATCGCGTATCGCTGATCCAGTAAACGCTCGACGATTCTGCGTGACGAGACGTTTCGACAGGGGTTCGCAGTACAAGCGACGTCCTCTCTTCAATGGCCGAGAGCCGACTGCCGATTTTCCCCAGCATTTCCAATATCCCCCTTCAACGATCCTGCACGCGCAGGCCACCTCTCGTTCGCCCGTTCGCCCAGGAAAAAACCAGTCCGACTACTTTCAGAACAGACCATGTATGTCCGTACGTATCATTTTGTACTCGATTATGATGACTCTGATGGGGTGCTATGGCACAAGGGCATCTGTGGCCAAAGAGTGCCATGACACAAGCTGTTGTCGTCTCTTCAAGGTGGGTTCAAAGACCCGTTTCCCAAGCATTTCACCCTATGAAGCCGAGCACAATGCAGGGGAAGGCTGGTACCCATTGTATCACCGGTGTGTAGGCGGCGGCACCGGGGAAAGCCAGGGAAAGCCAGGGGAAGGTGCTTAGTTTATATTTCTTGCGTTGATCATTAGGAAATAATAATGTAATCGTTTTTTTCACTCGGAAGATAATCGATCAGAAAATAGCTGAAAAATAGCGATATGCTGGCACTGAGATCTGAACCCGCGAACGTTGTATGTAGCGTACGGTGCTCTTTATTAACTGAGCTTACGCGTTGGCTGTCCAATCTACTTTCCGGTGTATGCATAGTGCGAGAAGCTTCGAAGTCGTACGAGGTCATATATACCTAGAAGGAGAAATTTAGTGTACGTACATACTTGAAAAGCTATCGCTCCGACAATTCAAGGTTTTTACTGTTTTTTTTTATGTTGTGTATGCATATAGAAGCGCGCTAGTATTAAAATGCAATGTAATCTCAAGTTTTGTGTAAATAAATTAAAAACTTAGTTTTGATAGAGTGATTACGGTTTGAAGACGCTATTAATAATTTTCTGTAGTAAGAGTAGAAATATATCAAGAGCGAGATAAAAATTTTGTTCGCAGTTTTATTCGAAAGAATCCCCCAAAATTATGTGTTTCTTGCCTCTACTGGAAGCTCCAACATGCATTAACTCCGTACACGAAGTGGTTAAATTCGGACAAGTTTACGGTGGCCGCTGCTGGCACAGAACAAAGTTGATTGGAGAGATATAGGAAACGCCTTTATCTTGAAGAGAGCGCAGTCAGGCTAATGATGATGACGTGATGACGGTAATGACTTTAATGTCTTCAAAAGGGCAGAACTTTGTTTTCACAACTCATTTATCTGATTTTCAGCGCCAGTGCTTAAAAAACCAGTGCTCTTGGTTGGAGTTTCTTGCGAGGTCTGTAGATGGAGCTCGTAGGTGCAAGACGCATTTTTACTGGTGGGTTGCCACACACACACACACACACACGCACACACACACGCACACGCACACACCCGTGTGCTGTGCGATGTCAGTGCACGTTAAACAACCCCAGGTGGTCGAAATTTCCGGAGCCTTTCACTACGTCGTCCCTTATAGCCTCAGTCACTTCGGGACGTTAAACCCCAACAAACCAAACCAACCAAACACACACACACTTCGCGCGCGCGCGCACGCACGCGTGCACGCACGCACGCACACACGCGCACAAAATATTGGTCACCAGGAAATGGTTTGCTTTGTTTTTTTTTTGGGTTTAACGTCCCAAAGCAACTCAGGCTATGAGGGACGGTCACCAGGAAATGAAAGACGCGGTATCTGTCTCACACCTCTGTGGACACCTCAACCATAACGTGGGGGAAACAATGAAGATGGGAGTTGAAGAAGAAAAAGGTGACACAGTGGAGGGCTCGGGAACAATTTCGAGCACCTGAGGATCTTTATCGTGTTCTGACATCGCACAGCACACGGGCGTCTTTTGCGTTTGGCCTCCATCGAAACGCGGCCGCCGCGGACGGATTCAAACCCGGGAACTTCGCCTCACTAGCCGAGCGCACTAACCACTGAGCCACCGCGGCGGTTGCATAAAAAAGCGGCTAGGGAATCATAGCGCACTGTCGCTCACTAGCAAAAGCTCAGAAAAGAAAAGTTTGTCGATATAGTTGTTGTGGACTCCGCTGCCGCTGCGAGAATATATGAACTAGGGGTGTGCGAATATCAAATATTTCGAATACGAATCGAATACGAATACTTGTTTCCGAATATCGAACCGAATAACGAATAATCAAGGACAGACGCATTTAACAACTACAAAATATTTATTTCAGCATCAAAGAACATCACAGTTCAACTATCAGTGATGAAATGAGCACAAAAGGTGTGTGTGGCTGCACAAAAAGTATCAAAGTCTCGAACATTGTTCTTAGAAGAGTGGAAATATCAGAGAAGGTGGCTAGTACACAGCATTGATCAAGGCTAGCTTGCCATAAGCACAAAAGCGCGTTGCTGGGATGAACATATAAGGTTGTCGTGAAGGAAAACCGGCCGCTCCACATGCTCAGGCAGAAGTAGTTCCCTTCTAGCTGAAACGACTTCTCCAGCCACAGAAAATGCCCTCTCAATTGGCACTGAACTGGCTCGTATTGCGAGGTATTTCGTGCACAGCTCTGACTATACGAGCTTCGCAGGTATAGCCACAAAGAAGCTCACCAGTGCAGTCAGCTACTGCATGGCCCAACGCTACGCATTGCTCTGGGCGCCGCCATGTTTTTATGTCTCTCTCAATAGGACTAGCGGACCGAAATGAGCCGGTGCTCGGAATAGTGTCCTGAGGAAGTAGTGTCCATATTATCAAATGATTCATTTTCTTCCATGCTGTGACATTTGTTTGTGTATAATATTTCCGTGTTCTTTCTATCTCATTGTTATCTTCTTTTTTTGTAACCACCTGCACGCGGTGGCATTTGTGTACTTTTTCTTCTACCCCCCCACTGTAATGCCAGCCAATGGCGCTGTGGGTATGATGATAAATAAATAAATAAATAAATAAATAAATAGAATATCGGCTAGATACGAATAATTCGCGTCGTGTCGAATATTCGAAACAACACGAATAC
>NC_143017.1:40188568-40268568 GCF_055824585.1 Amblyomma mixtum | reverse complement strand
TTTCAGGATATGCCCAAGTCACGCGCGTAGGCACAATGATAGTTTCAGGAGATATTGAACGTTAGGACAGTTTGGTGGCGGGCATTGTGCGCTTTTGCGCATACTTCCCCTTTTATATGAACGGAGAAAAGTCAAGAGCAATCTGGCAGCCGGCCGGACTAATTATTCGGTTATGGCTGTATGAAGGACTATGATAAAACGAATGAAAAAAATACCACGAACGACTTTGAGGTCAACGATGGGTGCCTTTCGTTTAATTTCGTTTAGCACCCTGCGATTTGAACTCACTCCTCGGCCCCCGTTTTCAATAACGGCAAGGAAAAGCTAGGCTTACGTTCGAAAAAAACAGAATTCCCGGCGTCCATCAGAAAGAAAGCGAACGCTCCACTGCAGAGAGAAGGTCGCCGGCAGGGCTCAAAAGATAAAAGCGTAAGAAATTGGCGGCAGGACAGCAGCTCAATTCGTGGAAAGCGGTGGCCAGCAGACCAAGCAAAACAGCAGGGTACGAGGAAAGGGGGAGTGAAGAACATTAAGACCGGATCGCTTCGACGAAAGTAGCAAGGGGACTAAGGAAACGTTGCTGACAGCGAGTTGGAGCTTTTGCTTTTATTTGTATTTCCTCCTCTTGGGTCGATGAGGAACGTTCAAGACCATCGAGAATTGGAACGGTCGATGCGAAAAACGTTAAGTGAAACGTTGGGAATAGAAGGGAATCAAAGTATACCAGGTGTGGCCAGTCTTGTTGACTGCCACCTCTTCTGGTCTCTATTCCCTTTCTTTTTCAGTCATTTGTCTCTTTCGCCTGAGATGCGGTACAGTCTAACGGCTCTAGGGCATGGCCTCTTCGAGGCACATTTGCAAATATATTTTAAAGACTTTTTAGCAGCTGAATTAGAGCCTTTGCAATCCAGTCATTTCGACACGCTTCAAACTATCCTCTGTTGTTCGATTCCATTTTTCTTACCTGCTCGGTTTCCAAGCCTTTGAAAACGAATTTTTTTTCTTTCCCATTCGTTTTGAAGGGAAAAGTTTCACTACGCGGGTCAGAGCCGAGCTTCGCGTGAGCCGAAGTGGTGAGTTATCCGCATGCGCGAAACCGAGTGACGTCACGCTCCGCGCAGGTGGTCGCTCCTCGCCGCTGCCGCAGCCGTCGCCGCCGCCGACTCAGTAGCCTGACCTTTCGGCGCAGCCGCATGCTACTGCGCATGTGCGGCGCCTCCTCGCTGTAGCTACAACTGTGCGCTTCGCCTCCTCGCCCACCGTTGACCTCTCATTGCAGCCGCGTGTTGCCCGCGTCGCAGCCGGCAACCCTCCTCTCCGCATCCCTGCGGGCAGTTTTAACCGCGCCGATTTCCGTTTCCTCCTCCGCCTCCCTACAGGCAGTGTGTGGACGGCCGAATGCCTCCACCGTTATCGTGGTGCTCCCTGTGCATTGTGCGCGAACAGCGACAGCCATGACGTCAAACCAAGCATAACTGAACATTTTCGCTTGCATATCCAGGCTCAACCAGACCTAAGCCACTGCCTAATTTTTAGAGAGAGCAACGGAGTACGTCATTAGTTTTCTTGGTGACCACCCTAGCCAGAAATGGTCGTTTTCTGCATTTCATTTCCAGGCATTGCGTTATGCGTAGAGCACGATTGGTGCCAGAGTTGTATCGTGTGGGCACACATATATGCACGATAAGCTTTCTGGCAATACGTTCACGGTTAAACTTTGCAGGCATCAACAGCCCCTTTTTAGCTATTTCAACTGCATGCGGTCTCTTCTAGTCATCTATAGGTTCGTGCGGGTGCAGCGCAACTGTGGACGAGATAACTGTTGTTCCCGAGAGTGGCATCTGATCGCTGCCGCAGTGACTTGATAAGGACAGTGAACCCAGCGCGCCAAGGAGGATTCCGGCGAGAGCACTGACAGTGGGCCGTTACGCTCTCGGCGGCGAGCACAAGCCGTTGGAATGCAGTTTCAAGCAATTTGAAGATAATGATGCTTAACATGCTAGAATTGTACTTCTCTAACACGGTTTATTTTCCGATATGCCTTTAAAAGGAATGCATGAGTTTAGCTAGCGGATTGATTTGTTAATATTGCTCCCTAATTTCTGTTGCGTACAAAGTGACTTTCACGGCAGGATAAAATTGTTGGCCCGTTCTAGACGAGGCAAATCTGATAGCCTTCAAACAGCGCCAGATTACACCGACGGCGGGGCGGCATTTTTCGAGGATGAAGAGCGAAGGTGGAAGTGTGAGCTCGGTTACTCCACGAGAATTCTCCCAGGCCGCAAATAGCGTCCATAGCCAATTTCCCAAAAAAAATGGGCTTGCTGGCGATCCTGAAAATGGAGTCTCAATGAATTATTTTTCATGAAAAAAGTTTTGGTCTCATGAGTGCCCTTTGAAGTTTACAGTAGAAGCAAAAAGTTGGTGGAAGTAAAAAAGGTTTGGTTTTATCGGGTTTAACGTCCCAAAGCGACTAAGACTATGAGAGACGCCGGAAGTAAAAAAAGTTAATAGAAATCGAAACACGGTTTCATGCAAAATTTTGGTTCAGATGATTTCACTTGATTTATTCTTTCATCTGACTTGATTTATGAATCCATTCAAGATTTTATTGTTTTATTTATTTATTTACTTATTGTACACCTCAAATGCCCCTGAATAGGGTATTACATGAGGGGAAACAGTACAAAACAAAAAAAAAGAATCTGAAATGAATGACATGGGGTTTAAAACAGAACATTTTCAATGGCTTTTTAAAAATGGACGGGGCTGGTGTGGAGTGCGGCATCGGCAGGCAGGCCATTCCAGTCTACTGCAGTCTGGGAAAAGAAGGAATGAAGGTGCGCAGTGGTGCGTGCGCGGGGGGGATAAACGGCTTTGCTGTGACTGGTGCGAGGAGACACGTGATGAGCTGGTTTTAGATCTGCAAGGGATGAATGATAAAACTTGTGGAAAAGGCAGATTTTGCGTCGCAGCTCGAGGTCAGGCAGGTTAGCTCTTGATTTCATGGCAGTCACACTAGAATGATAAGAGTAGTCTGAATGGATGAATCTAGCTGCACGGTTTTGCACTGATTCAAGTGCTTTAGTTAGATATGAAATGTGAGGGTCCCAAACTGCGCATGCGTATTCCAGCTTGGGACGAACCAACGTTATGTAGGCGAGAGTTTTAATAGACGAAGAAGCTACTGACAAATTACGTCGTAAGTAAGACAGGACACGATTAGCTTCATTAGTAATGGCAGTGATATGGGTGGACCAAGAAAGATCATGCGATATGTTAATTCCCAGGTACTTACATGTTGATGTCGGAGAAATAACGGAACCGCAAAGTACGTAGCAAGGAGTTGAGTAAGTGCGTCGCCGATGAAAAGAAATTAACGAAGTTTTTTTCACATTCAAGGACATTAACCATGTTTTGCACCAAGTTTCTATGTGTGAAAGGTCAGTTTGGAGGGCATGAGCATCGGCTTGATGGTTAATAGGACGGTAAATAATGCAATCGTCGGCAAATAGGCGAATGGAAGATGAGATGTTTGAAGCAATGTCATTTATATATATTAGAAAGAGTAGAGGACCAAGGACAGTACCCTGAGGCACACCTGAAAGTACGGGAGACCTGGAAGAGGCGGTATTGTTAGCATACACAAACTGCTGGCGGTTAGTTAAGAAATCACATATCCATTCATATATGCGCATATCAAGGTTAAGACACGAAAGTTTTAAAAATAGCCGTTTGTGAGGAACCTTGTCAAAAGCCTTTTCAAAGTCTAAAAATATGGCATCAACGGGAATGTTATTATCGAGGCGAGAACTAAGATCATCAATGAATAATGCTAGCTGAGTGTCACAAGAGCGACCCTTACGAAACCCATGTTGGTTGGGATGAAAGAAATTATTAGATAATAGAAAGTTTACGACATGCGAGTGAATTACATGTTCCATTAGTTTAGAACAAACGCAAGTGAGAGATATAGGACGATAATTACTGGGTGACTGTGAAGGGCCTTTTTTCGGGACTTGAATGACCTTGCCTACCTTCCAATCCTGTGGAACAGTGCTTGAAGAAAGGGACTGTTGGAAGATATGAGCTAGAATGATACTTGAGATGTGCTTGGTATTAACTAATATTTTGGCATTAATTCCATCCACACCAGCAGAAGAAGTAAGTTTGAGTGATTCAATTAGTTTCAGGATTCCGCGAGGTTCAAATATTAAGTCAGGCATTAAAGGGTGATCAAAACACGGAAAAACTGGTAAGGTGGTATCGGGTTCACGCGTAAACACAGAGCAGAATGTTGAATTCAAAACTCGGGCAGCGTCCTGGTCTGGTACAGTGGTTCCATCATGGTCGAGCAGAGACAAGGGCTTGGAATAAGTGGGGTTAATAAGTTTCCAGAATTTTTTTGGGTTATTACGTAGCATTGAAGGCAGGGTAGTTGAATAAAAAGATCGTTTTCTTTCTTTTGCCAAGGAATCAAATGTTTTTTCGGCATCGTAATACTTGTTCCAAGCTCCTGTATTACAAGACCCTTTCGCAAGGCGGAATAATCGTTTTTTCCTCTTATACAGACGGCTCAGAGTATTATCAAACCATGGGGATTGTGTTTTCTCGGCTATTCTGACAGTAGGTACATGCGCATGGATAAGAGCTTGCATTTTGTTCCTAAAGAGTTTCCAGTTGGTGTCAACGGAGCGCTGGTGGAAGTCGATTAGGAACCAATTACAAAACTCACAGAGTGCTTCATTAATTTTTCCATAATCGGCTTTATCGTACAAGGTAATTTTCTTCTTAACTTTATCGGAATGTGGAATGTGGCATTCATAAGTTGCATGAATCGTTACATGGTCGCTAAGCATGGGAAGCTGCGAAACCGACAAGAAGTTATCTGGGTGTGACGTGAGGATGATGTCGAGAATGTTAGCTGATGTATGCGTTTGCCTGGTTGCGAAGTGTACCATTTGCGATAAACCAAATGTGAGACATGAATTTACGAAATCACTTTCAGAACTCTGTGTCGCTGTTGTTAGCGTCATATCCGTCCAGGTTATAGCGGGGAAGTTGAAATCTCCAACGATTATTATGGGGGCATGGGGGCGTAACCTAGTTAAGTCCTCGAGTGCGTTATGAAAATGCGCATTGAAGGAACTGTCAGCATCTGGCGGTCGGTAAAATGCTGCTATAGTTGTGGTTGGGAAAGTAGCGGAACAGGAGATAAAAACAGCCTCAAGTGGGCAGGAGATGTCGAGGCTAGTGCACTGTAGGTTGCTATGTGCGGCGATAAGGACACCTCCACCACGTTTACCAGAACGATCACGCCGGAATACATCAAAGTTAGTTTTAGGGAGAAAGTAATTCGGAATTGGAAACTGAAGAGTTTAACCATGTTTCAGTTAATACAACAATATTACTATCGGTGGTGTTAATGAGGCTGATAAAAGGATCACGTTTTGGGATGATGCTTCTAATATTGGCGTATACAACTGAAAGACAGCTACGATTTAATTTCTGGTGTGCTTTAGCCCGTAGCTATGCAGGTCGTAAAATGACATTTTGGCTCACCTGGTCGAAAATATATGTTTTTCCGTCGATCTCTAATCTTTTATACTTAAGTTTCCATTTACCGGGTTGGATCTGTAAAAAGAAAAGAAATTGGCACTTTAAAGATTTTTTTATATAAACGTCGTTAACTCCTCAAGCAAAATAATTTGTCGGCTTTCAGCAGTTTCGGTAGCTTACTGTGAAAACTTAGAAATATGTTAAATACAGAACTTTTCAGGAAAATAACTTCCAAAGTTCGTAAAAAGTGAATTTCTCCTTACATTCAGGCCTAAATTAAAGATCAAGGCCCACTCCATAAAGATGCAAGAGATGGCTCATATTACACGCTAACTTCATTGCATGTAGTCTCAAACTTTAATTGAAGAAAATTTTGTTTATGGCCTGTGATTAGATGCGGCCTGTATTTAGATGGTAGTGTTTCGTCACCTTTCTTATAAATAGTGTACAGTACCAACTCACAGGGGTTCCGCTGCTGTCGGGCGTCGACACTACGATTCGCCTTAAGACGAAGTGGTGCCGCTCTCTTGGTGCTGGCCACGCCTGAATACGGTGCAAGGTCAGTCATAGTGGCTCGCTCCCTCCGAGGACACATAAGAAACGCAACCCTACAATTGGTACAAGTGCTGCGTACATCCCCTATCAACCTGGACCTCCGGAGCCGTACGCTGCCCCCTGCGTCCGCCATGACATATGAGACTGTCCCAACAACGGCAGCCATTTTCACCAAGGTCCTTTGTTCCGGCGTCACTCGGCACCGGGACCGTTCCCTCTTCAGTGGCACAGCCGATGGAGATGTTGACGACTGGCTGTCTTCGTACGAACGAGTCAGCAGCTACAGCAAGTGGGTAAACTTCATCAAGCTGAGTAATGTAATCTTTCAACTTAAGGATATCGCTAACCTCTAGTTTCGCAACCATGAGGCGAACCTGCCCACTTGACGTGTTTGTAAGAAGAGTTTTGCGGAAGTGTTTGGCTACCCTGCAGTGCACAAGCTCCGTGCCGAACAACGTTTAAGTGATTGTGCTTAACACACTGAAGAGACCTTCACTAATTACATCCTGGACATCACTGACCTCTGTAAACGTGTAAACTCCGCCATGCTCGCAGCGGAAAAAATTCACGCCTTCTTCAAAGGCATTGCTGGCGGCGCATTTCAAATGCCCCTCATGAAGAATCTTACCACCGTCAGGGAGGTCATTAAACTTTGCCAGAGCTGCGACGAAATCAGCAAGCAGTGCGCGTCTACGTGGCGCTCCGGTGTCTGCGACGAGGCTCTCTCAACACTAGCCCTGGGCGGTCCTACTTCTGAGGATTCCCATCTCGTCCACCAAATCAAAGCCTTCGATCGCGAAGAGGTGGGCCGCCAGCTGTCCCTCGTTTCACATTTGCAAGACCCCGCCCGCCATGTTCCTGACTCGGCCTCGTCTTTGGCACCTACCATACGCCGTGTCGTGCAAGACCACGTCGCTGACGTGCTGCCGTCTAGCCCTGTACTCCCGCCTATGCCAGCACTCCTGGCGTACGCACAAGCGGTGGCCGAATCGTCTGAGTCCCCATCTCATGCTCCGTTCTCAAGAACCCGCCCACATACTACGAACCCTTGCCGTACTGCGGACAACCGACCGATCTCCTACACCTGTAGTCTGCCCGGCCATGTCGCCCGGCTTTGCCATCAGAGCCTTCCATGTCACCTGATCTGCACTCCTATTCGTACGATGCCGAGCCATCTTCGTCGAGCAGGCCGCTCGGTCCTCCCTTCCGTCCCCAGATTGCCTAATTTACGCCACTCGATGATTTCGCGGCCCTCGTCGCCGTTCCCCCTTTCCGATGCTGCGCCGTTCTAACTCTGCCCTTGAGGGAAACTAATAGTGGCAGCTTTGGGGACAAAAACTGCGCTTGCCTCGAACTCCTCAAGTCCTCCGTGTTTCCCACTAATGTACTCGTGGTGATCGTGGAAGGCACCGCAGTTCTCGCTCTCATCGATACGGGCGCTTCGGTATCCGTCATGAGCGAAGCTCTGTGCCGTCGACTCGGCAAAATGACCACCCCACTTTCTGTCCTTTCGCTCCGCATCGCCACTTCACAGCGCATACATCCCTCAGCCGCATGTACGGCCCGTGTCCTCATTCAAAATGTTTTGTACACCATCGAGTTATTGTTCTGTCTCACTGCTCACACGACATCATCTTGGGATGCGACTTCCTCTCGACTCACCGTGCCGTTATTGACAGCGCTCGAGAGGAAATTGCCTTTTTTTTCCTGCTGTGTGACGCCCCCTTGTGCGACGTACAGCCTTTGTCAAAAGTTTGGATCCCGGGGGTTTTCTTTTGAGCCACACTGTGTCGTTCTTAATGAACCTCTAGCGCTCCAAATTTCCTGGACATAAGAAGATTTCTGGTACTGCCTCCTGCAATAGGTAGGACTTCCATGAATGCTCCTGAAGTCCCGATATAAAGCTTGGAAATGAACCCCCTGGGCTCTAAACTTTTGACACAAAGACTGTACCTACCCAGTGCACCAAACTTTTTGTCACGACTAATACCGACATTCCTCCTTTTTCTGCTGCCATCGTACCAGTCCCCTGTGCGGGCGTCACTCATTCAAACGCTTTCTTAAGCCCGCCGGAGCTGCTTCCCGCCAGTCGTGCCTCCTGCTTCCCTTTTGCTGTTCTCATGATCCACAGTAGACAAAGTGGAATTTACGTCTCGAACCCATATTCGTGCCTGTCAGCCGTACTCCGCCGTGAATGCCTCGGTCGTATCGAGAAAGTTTATTTCTGCCTTCCCTACCCTATTTTTGATACCGCCGCTTCCTTTGAAGTCGATGCGCTCAGGTCTTTTGATGTTGCGGCCGATCCGACACCACATGACGTCTTCCAACATGGCATTGACGCTGACCTCTCACTCGTGCTACGTGATCAACTCGCCGCCCTCCCACAGACCTTCAGTTCTTCTATCTTCCTCAGACTGCCTTGGACACCACGTCTGTCGTTGCGCACACCATAGAAACCGGTACACACGCCCCTCTGCGCCAGCGATCCTATCTTGTGTTGTCTTCTGAGCGCTGCGTCATTTCTGATCACGTGGATGTCATGCTTCGTGGAAGCGTCATACAGCCCTCCTATAGTCCCTCGGCGTCTCCGATTGTGTTGGTCGAAAAGAAATTTGATTCCATTAGCATCTGTGTTTATTCCATTACCATCTGGCTCAGCAACATCATTGCCAAGGACGTCTATCCTCTGCCACGAATCATTGACGCCCTGGACTGCTTGCAAGGAGCCGAGTATTTCTCCTCGCTCTATCTGCGCTCTAGCTACTGGCAGGTGGTGATGGCTGACGCTAATGGCTCAAAAACTGCCTTCTTAACACCTGACAGCTTATACGATTTCAACGTCATGCCGTTTGGCGTCTGGAACGTCCCGGCAACTTTCGAACTCCTGGACACTATCCTCAGTGGAGTGAAGTGGGAGACTTGTCTTTCCTATCTCGATGACATCGTCGTCTTTTCCACGGACTTTCCTTCTTATCTCCTCCGACTGAAGCACGTCTCCGCTTGTCTCTGTGAGAGAGGGCTTCAGGTGAATTTAAAAACAACTCACCATTTTAGGGCACGTCATTTCAAAAGACTGTATTCTTCCCGACTCCGCCAAACATCGTGCAGTGGCCGTATTTCCGACGCCAGCCTCGCTGAAACAGCTCCATATCTGTGTTGGCCTCTGCTCGTACATTAGCCACTTCATCTTTAATTTCGCTTCGGTTATCGCCCCTCTGAACCAGCTATTTGCCGGCAGCTCGAATCTTATCGCTTGGACGCCTGTTGCGATCACGCATTCGAGCACTTAGTGCCGCTTTTTTCTTTCTCCTCTTACCCTGCGCCACTTTGACCCCACTGCGCCAACTGAGATTCACACTGACGCCAGCGGTATTGGATTAGGTACCGTTCTCACCAAACGCAAACCTGGCTACCGTCGGTTTGTGGATGCCTACTCCAGTCAACCATTTAGCAAAGCGGAGGCCAATGCTTCTTTTGCAGAAAAATAATGTTTGGCTATTATTTTTGATATTGAAAGGTTTCGTCCGTATGTCTACGACCGCCCGTTCTATATAGTCACCGGCCACCATGCCCTGTGCCTGCTGGCCTCGCTGAAAGACCCATCAGGACGACGAGCTCGCTGGGCTCTGCGATTGCAAGAATATTATCTTCATGTCATTTACCGCTCTGGCCTCAAGCACAGTGACGCGGACGCTCTTTCCGCTCGCCGCTACTTATTGCTTCGCCGTCTGAACCGGTGTGCGCTTAAGACTTGTCCCCGCTTGCCACTGCAGACATGTCCACAGAGCAGCGCGAAACACTGGGATGGCCGCTTTCCTGTACTTTCTTCCTAGTTCCGCTATAGACGATTCGTCCCGTGCCCTCCTCCGTCAAGCCCGCCACTTTTATTTTCGAGACGGCCTGTTCTACCGTCGCAATACCTGTTCAACAGAGGCAAATGGCTCCTAGTCATCCCCCGCCATCTACGCACGGAGATTTGCGCTGCTTTCCATGTGGACTCCCAGTGCGCACAAGAAGGCGCACTGAAAAGGTACATGCGTCTGCGTCTGGGGTTCTACAGGCCTGGCGTGTACCGCTTTGTTCGCCACATACGAACTCGTGCCCGTCCTGTCAACGGCGTAACACTGCCACTCACGACTCGCCTTCTTCATTGCAGCCTTACCCGGTCCTGCCCGCCCGTTTAACAGCGTTGGCATAGACCCACTCCCGCTGGTCACCGCTTGATTATCGCGCCCATCGATCTTCTCACTCGTTATACTAAAATGTCACCATTGCCGTCAGCGTCCACTCATGAAATCGCTTCCTTTATTCTAAATAACCTGACTCTTCGCCATGGTGCTCCTCAAGAACTACTCAGTGACCGTGGACGTGTATTCCTGTCTGACGCTCTTGGGGCCCTCCTTAAGGAATGTTGCATTATCCACCGAGCCGCTTCGTCTTACCACCCGCAGCGGAACGGCCCGACAGAGCGCTTTAACCAAACCCTCAATGACAAGCCGGCCATGTACGTCAACGCCGGTCACTAAACCTGGGATCCAATTCTTTCCTTCGTCATCTACGAGTACAACAATTCAATGCAAACCACCACTGGATTCTCATCATTCTTTCTTCTGTCTGGCCGCGAGCCCCCCTGCACGATGGGCACTCTTGTTCTCTACCACCCCGATACTTCCAAGTGTACGCCGCTCTCCAACGCCGCCGTGTACGCCGAAGAATGCCGTCAGCTAGCTCACTCATTTACCGCAGAACAAGTGGCACCAAAAACATGACTGCGACATCTCTGAGGCCTCTACAACCTATCCTGCTCTCTCCCTTATGTGGCTCCGAGTGCGTTCCACAACTCCGGGCCTTTCGGGGAAACTGCTTTCCGATATCATGGTCTCTACTGGGTTGTCAAGCAAACCTCTGCCATCAATTATATCGTTTACTCCATTTCACCCACTGCCGACATGCGTCGCCGTGGCCGCGTAACCATTGACATAATTCGTTTGCAGCCTTATTACGATCCCTCTGTTCTTTCTTCATCTTCCACATCGCGATGCGGGTGCCAGCCAGTGTGTGTGTAGGTGTGTGTGTATACATCACCAATGAAACTCATTGTATTATGCCATCATGAACCTTCATTCGCACTTTCCCTTTCCTCCCCTTCTCTTTCCCTTATGTGGAGTAGCAGTCCAGGGCCATGTTACTGCCGGCCGACCTCTTCACCTTTTCCTCTCACTGAAATTCCTTGTCACTCTCTCCTTATAAGTGGCCAGATTGAGTCCTTTTTCATTGGGGGCAGCTATAGTACACTAACCGTCAAGGGTTCCGCTACCGGCATGCACCAGCATTGCTTCTCCTGAAGACGAAGACGTCGGCCCGCTTTCTTGTTGCTTGCTACCCCTGAAGATGCGCAAGGTCAGTCACAGCAGCTAGGTCTCCCCGAGGACACATAATAAACGCTTGCCTTCAACAGGAAAAATTTTAGGTATTTCCATTCAGCTGGGAGGCAACTATCTTGAATTTATTTAGAATATATAAGATAAAGTTTCTCACAGACCGGTCCTGCATAGCGCCTCAAACAGCAGTTGGGACTGCCGTCAGTACTGCTCCTCTTTTTTGCACCTAAGCTCAGCAGCCGGGAAAGAATGCCAGGCACAGTTAGGGTCGAAACGCGTAGAAAATGCGCCGACTCGCCTCTGTGGCGTATAAGGGTCCCCAAAACACTATTATCTGCAATGAAAACGGAACTGAAATAGTTGTTGAAGCTGTGAGCATGTTTTTTTCCTTCCAATTTCGAGCCTATAGGAAGTGCTCTATTTGTTACTAATATAGCTCAAGAATTTATGAGGTTATTCGTTAATTAACTTACTAGGGTACTGCAGGAAAATAGTTTTTGAGTCTCACTCACTTTCTTTTTAACTGCTGTAGTCAGAGCGCATATATTAGCCCACAACACTAGATTTTCTTAACACCTGTTGCATGAGGAGATAAAGGAGAAAGAAGTACTTGGAGGATGAGAATAACTTAGAAAATTCGAGGGCGTAGAGCTATTCGATCTATTCACCGGCGAACGCTGGAATGCAACTCCCAGAGACGCGGTGACTTGAGCACTCGCTGCATAATTTTATGGTCTTAACTCCTACAGCACAAAACTTACAAATGAAGCAGTCAAAGCTCATTGGGCAAAAACAACCAAGTGGGAGAGTACTTAACCTCCCTTCGCCGACGCCTCTCAAGTGCTTTGCCCGAGAGATATAGAGCCGTCATTTTTGTTCGGTCGTGGCGGGTCGCCTCCATGTTCCCGAAGAGAGGAAATGAGGTGGAAGCGAAGATATATCGACCCGAGCTGCCTTCGCACCCACTGTCTTGCTGCCTCTTCTTGAGCAGCACGGTGGTTTCCATGTGTTTCGCTCTGTTTTTAGCGCTCCTTACAACGGATTCATTTTTTATCGCTGATTCCGGGCGCCTTAATATTCTTTTGACATGGAGGACAAGTTAGAATGCCAGGGATTCCGAGATGGTTATCAGAGTTCGCTTTGACGCCCTGAAGTTCAATCGAAATGGCGGGAATATATAGTTCTAATTTCAAACCCTTGTTCTCGGCAACTCAGGCGTGTTTTTCCGCCCAGCAGCCATCAACATTGCGGAAAAGAGGCATACAATCGATTTTTGCTAAGAACAACAATTCGGCTAAATTCTGCACCGTGTTCCTCTAACAACAAGGGTTTAACAACGAAAGGTTTAACTGTCGCGTGACCATTCAGAAATTTCGTATAGCAAGGGTCGAACGTGCACCTAAACAGTCTAGTCGTGTTCATGTAGTTGCATACTCGCCATGCACGCAAAAAATGAAAGGGACGTGCGCTAGATTTCAAATCCAGTATTCTTAGAAAAACAAACATAAAAAAAACTTCTTGACAGCGTAGTATTACGTTCGAATGAGGGCTGCCTTAGCAGCCTGCCTTTTTGTAGCATGCAAAGGACGCCTTCGTGGCGCATTCTTTTAGAGCAACGCGTCTTATATGTAGTTGTAACCAGGAAGGGGACGTGTAAGCTGTGAAGGTTCTCACTAACTACACCGCTTTTCTTTGCAACCTGCATTTAGTACTATTTAAATCAGCTCATCGAAGCTGTACTATCGCCAGAGTACAAGCGCGCCTCCAATGGCCGTGTTTTCGGATTTGAGACGTGCTGCGAACAGCTGTATATTTGCACACAGGATTTTCTGTGTGCCTAGCGCATTGCTGTTTTAGCTGATTACCCAAGCTTATAATCTGAACGCACCGGAGCCTATTAAAATTCAGATGATCCTCAAACTACGCGTTAGAATGGGTTTTGTATAGCAACCGACAACTTCCCCCGATGAGCTTGTGATCGAATTTCCTTGTTATGATACATGCTGAAAGTCATGTCGTTCCCTTTTTCGAGAGAACGATGTTTCTTCTGTGACAACTCTAGAACAATTTGCTCACTATCTCCATGGTGTAAGGCTTGTTGAAGGATTAGCTGATTCGCAGAATACAGCCAGCGTGTAACATACTTACTGAGTCATTAAATGAAGAGTAGCTCCAAGCATGTCCGGTTCAGGGCAATTAGCGGTTGTCAACAGTGAAATTGCAGCACAAGCACGAAGTCTTGCGGAGCGGATGAGGTACCTGTCGATTTTGAGGGTGGGATGACAGTACTATTTAGCAGTTATTATTCACGCGGGTACATCATCTTCATCATTAGTGTAACTAGGTCCCATCTAGGATAAACGCCTGTAGGCGAGGTGACTCTGCTCTTAGTTCGCATTTTTTGGGAAGCTGTGAGTACTCTTGGTACCGATCACAGGTGAGTAGTGCGTGTTTCTTATGACTCAAGGCGTGCCGTTAAGTCTGCAGTTTCTACGCGTTCAGCGGAGGAGAAGAAAAAAGGTTCGTCAGCCGGGTCACTCTCCACAGCAGACTTCCGTTATTGTCTAAACCGACCGCACATAACACGCACACTTCAAAGTAGTCATCGGTTTACAAAAACGAGAAACTTTTTAGTTTAGTTTAGTTTATGAGGGTTTAATATCCCAAAGCGACTCAGGCTATGAGGGACGCCGTAGGGAAGGGCTCCGGAAATTTCGACCACCTGGGGTTCTTCAACGTACACTGACATCGCACAGTACACGGGCCTCTAGAATTTCGCCTCTGTCGAAATTTGAATGCTGCGGCCGGGATTGAACCCGCGTCTTTCGGGTCAGGAGCTGAGTGCCATAACCACTGAGCTACCGTGGCGGCTCGGAAAAAACTTCTATCTGTTGTGTTAGGCTTAACTAATGACACTACAACTGCTCAAGGGGGCACTAAGAAAGAAGGCGACGATTTTGCACATTAAAAAAAAACTGCAGACACTAGAGAACATGCCGGGCGACTACTAAGAGCTACATGTCCATACAGCTTGCTATCCTAGCGCTGGCTGCTTGGCAATTGCAGGTCACGAAATTATGGCGTCGTCTGATGCGACCTCAGTGATCAGCTTCCATCGAGATTTAAAAGCACTTGCTGTTGTGCTGGTGGTTTTGGTTCATAATGAAAGGTTTAACGGAGATTGATCGAAAAATGCTCGCGGAGGCGGCACTCAGCTTAATGGGGCAGTGCTCATAGAAAGCATAACGATCGGTCAGGTCCAGTGGTGCGGCTCTCGCGATCAATCTCTTGCTTTCATGAATAAATATTAAGCATCCGGTTTTGGGTCATTAGTTTGTGCAATGATTTGTAAAAATATTTTCGTTCAAATATTTCCGTCGCATTTCATAATAATAATATAGATAAATAGACAAATCTAGGCAATCCCTTGAAAGCAATAAACTGGCATAACTGTGAAATTCAGGATCGTGCGGATCAGTCGCTTGCAATATAACCTAGAAAAGCACAGAATTAGAATGATAAAAATAAAGATAAACGTCTTCGGGGTATTTTTCTTACGGTTCGCGAATAACGGCACCAAGAATTGACGCAGACGTTCGCAGAGCGGGTTTCCTAATCCAATGGGGCCCAAGACCGCACAGGTCGTATAGAGAGAAAAACAAGAGACCTCATTATTATCAAATGTAATGAGATATTATGATGCGGGAATTGGAAAGGCGGTGCATAAACAGAACGGTAATACTCTGTGCAAGAAAAACGCATAGTGTTCTGCTTGCACGCGTGAAACTATGGAAGTTGACTAACGCCTATTTTTAATTGACCCAATGAACCCTCACAGGGAATTTTTCAAAGAAGGTGCATTTTTACATATCTCATATTATTTCGTTTCTTTCGTCACGGACCGCTCGCCCTGGGCCATTTGCCAATACCGCATTTTCCCACCGCATTTTCTTCGTGTGTCAGGCGCTGTGCCTGAGCGTTACAGCTTGTATTATATATAGGACCCACACCTTCAGTACACGAGCTGTTGCAACTTAAAACGCGGCAAAATAAAAGCAGGGCACTTCAATCTGCAGTGTATATAAATCGTCTGAGGAAATACCAGTTTTCGAAACATATACCTAAATCCTCAATCGATCATTGTCGATATTTCGGAAATGCTGGCTCCGGCGCTCTGTGGATGGACACCGGAAAATGGCGGTCATGAATTTGCCAAGAAAAGGATGTTCACCATAACAGGGATATGATGTACCTTAAGTTGCAGCAGCCGAGATTGAAAGTACTTCTTTGTTTTAACGCATTTGCAGCCTGACTTAGTTCACCAGGATGCCAAACTGGGCATGCTCATAACGTTTCATCATCGACAAAAAACTGCAAGGAGATGCTTCATTTTTGTCTTAAAGAAATGTCCAGAAACAAATGTCCCAACATAATAACTTCCGTGAGAAATGCATTTCTGCAAATTGCGTTCGCAACTTTTCGCGATAACCCGGAATATATCCCCATTAAAAAAATCTATATAGTGCAAGAAGCTCATTGCAGTTTGTTGTACAAACGTCATAAAGTTGTCCTTCAGATGTAAAAGATGTCAGGTTTCTTGCAATCTTACAAAATCACACTTTTGTCATGCCCATGTCCTTCAGCATTATACAAAAGAGAGCTGCCGCGGTGGCTCAGTGGTTATGGTGCTCGGCTGCTCACCCGAAAGACGCGGGTTCGATCCCGGCCGCGGCGGCTGGAATTTCTTTGGAGGAGAAATCCTAGAGGCCCGTGTACTGTACGATGTCAGTGCACGTTAAAAAACCCCAGGTGGTCGAAATTTCCGGAGCCCTTCACTACGGCGTCTCTCATAGCCTTAGTCGCTTTGGGACGTTAAACCCCATAAACCAACCAAACCAACCATTATACAAAGATAATAACATTTGTATGACCAAACCTGTATGAGGTTCTTGCATGATACAGCTTTATTCATTAGGGCTGCGAACTTATTTTTCAGTCTTTTTATCCTTTTTTGCCATTGTCTTGTTCAAAATTTGCGACAGACCATTTTCATGCCGCGCACACATTACGGCGTGGAACTTGCATACAATGGTAGATGTCAGCAAGATTCAGATATCCACTGCTCTCTGATCAAAATGCTTGCTGGGCCCAAAGTATGCTACCGCTAGCCAAGGTGGAAATAGTTCTCGTTTCTAATTTTGCGACAAAAACTGCGGTAAGAATAGGGACAAAATTCTTCTGTAAAAAATTATTTACTCTTTCTGGGCTATTGAAGGTAACCTCTGTCTGGTACCCGCGCCTGAAGCGCCTGTTATTGGGGATTAATTCACTGATTTCGTGTTCCTTACGAAATTTAGATGTTAGACATTGGACCAATTTGTTGTGAAATATAAGGTACTGAAAAAAATTTTGCTCGAGAAATGCCATGATTCCCTTGAAGCATAAAGTAGACCACAAGCTCTTACGGGTTCAGTAAGATAACAAACTTTGATAGATAACTGGGATTACGTTATCAAAGGTTATTGCTGGCATTCGGACAAACTAATTCCACTGGCAGTGGGAGTTTGGCCGGATAGGCGCGGCTTGTCTCCCTACCTCTACAAGGAGGCTTGCTCATTGCATCTTGCTAGTTTTTTTCCTGCCTTCATTTTTCAACTTTGTGATATGAAAACGATGCTATTGAGTGATTGTCCGCAGTTGGGTATGAATCTGCATCAACTGAGAAGATTTCTTGTCGTCGTCTCCGTAGTACTTGTGCCGCTCAGTAAGGTTTTTAATTGGAAGAATAACGCCGCAACAATGAGGTTCGCTACACATATCTAGACTGATGTACTGTGAGTGTAAGAGTGAACAAAGGTAAGGCTACGTCACTATTTATTTCAACGCGGCGTTAAGTTATTTGTGTTGGCATTTTCTTATTTTCTCGCAGCGCCTACTTTACCATAGTACAGTGCATTGAACGTGATTTCTGAACAGTGAATAGCGTGGAACGCAAGCAGCTATTACTGATGTAATGAAGCCTTCGGAGAACAGCGAAGCTGACTTCGTTTCTTAATCGCACGCATGAAACAGTGTCCATAACAGGCGAATTAATGTTATTGTTTTATTTTTACCGCAATTGTAGGCTGAGAATTTGAGAGGTAAACCTTAGATGTTCCTGGTCCCTGCCGCCTTATCGCTTCTTCCGCTGTCCTTGCTTAGTGTCACCGCTGGGCGCTAAGGGCTCAGCTATCAGCTCTTATTTTTTTTCTCTTTGATGTAAATTGTCTCCATTCTTAGAGTCCTAATCATCGTTTCTTCAGCGAACTTGGTGGTAAGAAGAATCATGTTTCATGTTATACAGCTATGAGACGGTGTGCTTCTGATACATTATGCTACTTCGTGTTCGAGGACGGTATTATGACTTCACACTCCTCACCTCGTGTTTCACAGGGGGCTGAGAGAGCGCTTATTAGATGTGAAAAATGAAACCGCCCGCTAAAAAAAATCCAGAAGAAAAAATACCAGCAATTTCGAAATTTCTAACAATATTTACAATTAGTGGGCAGGTATTTTTCAAGCGCTTGTCTAAGTAAGCCGCATTACATGTCGGAGAGACCACGCAACACAAAAAGATTAAGAGTCATCAAAGCCGCAATAAAGTATCCATATATATTCATTTTTCCCTAACACAATTCCAGAATAGATTGATCTTCTGACTGATATGGTTTGCGCACACGATTTTCAATTATGTGCTGAAATTATATTTTTGTGCACTTTTTCAAAGTCACCATTCTGTATATTTTCGCTGCGCGATATGGAACTATGTATTTTATGTTGTGATCGATACTAATGAGTCGTTAATTCATTCATTCACTTTTCTTTTTTCTTTCACGTTTCTTACGTTGTGTTACCTTGTTGACATGTTCTCAGTATCTTCTTTTCCCATTATATTGTATAAAGGCCAGCCCCTTACAATAGTGCCTTTTCGGGCTGTAACTATTTCTGGTAAATAAATAAAAACTCAGTTAATTTCCTGCAAGTCATAACAGTTTCAGAATTATCCTTAAGCATCCCTGAAAATGGTACCTATACAGTCCTCTGCTGCAAAGTAAATAAATTGTTGGAGGCGTGCCCTGGATCAATTAGGAAGGCGTGAGCAGCGCATTTCAAGGTTACGATCCCATTTCTAAATTTGTTAGTGCAGATATTAATCAGTCATTTACATTCTTAGCACTCTGCAGTAAAAAGAAAACGTTTCTGCGACAGTATTCCTTACAAAGTTTTTGCTGTAAACTTTCTCTTCTTATTCGCTGGAAAACACTCAAGAGAGTTTCTCAAAAACCAAAGACGCCTGGATAATCAGAGCCACATCTTCCAGCGGGTGTTTAGATTTCACTTTTCTTCCGCATAATGCAGACTGTTGAGAACTGGCTTGAAGCTTGACATCTTTGAGCTTTAACTGCGGCATAGATTTGCTTATATTGGATCAGAAGTAAAATCTTTGTAGGGCGTAAAATGCTGCAAGCGCGCAGGAGCCTAAATGCTGCATTGATAATGAGCCTAATTAATTGAAAGCCCGTCTCGGTGCTCTGACTTGCGGTAATGTTTAAAGTCGAACGAATGCGGCTCCTTTAATGAAGAACGCTGTCCATGTGAAAAATGCATTAAAAGAAAGTCACAGAATGGGACTGCCCACATTTGCACAATTTATTTCGGCGAGTCGGAGGATTCAGCCCCGTAGTGAAATTTGTTCTTTTCAGAGTTGAGTTTATTCTTTGGTGAACAGAATAAGAAGGCAACTCGTTTTAGGCTTTAGTTTTCCCAACGTATATTCTACTTTTCATTTGCATACTAGATGAAGCTGGCCATCACTGTTCCCTCCTGGTGATCTGAGTTTCCATTGTAGCTTCAATGTATTGTTCCTGAATTTAGTATTGGGACGATCTTTTGCTGGGGCTAGTAAAATGCAAGTTTATAGGCGTTTGTACATTCCTATCTATGGGTTAACATCATCATTCTTATCAGTTATTGCACCATATTTGGCATAGGTGTGATCGTCGGGTGGAGCAGCGCGCAAACATTTTCTCCATTCCATCTGTCTTGAGTTAAAATTCCGCCCAAAATAACATGGATGCGTTTATTCAAACTGGCTTCTAAACAAGTAATGTGAATTCTGCGGTTACTTGGCTCAGATTAGCAGTGGACGTATGGTCGGGGTGATTGGGGGGGGGGGGAGGGTTATGATTGAGAATTTTACAGCAATAGCTTTACTAGCCTGCTTCCCACTCTGCTTAGTGCCCGTCATTAAAGTCTCTCCCGTGTACATGCCCGCCATTCGTCGTTCTCTATCCTGGATAGACAGAAGTGAGCAGAAAAAATGGAAGAGTGCCCTTGAGAAAATGAAAGGTCCAATAACTTTCTCGTTGCCCCGTCAACGCCTCAACTGCGCCGTGAGGGAAGAGAGGAAGGCAGTGCGAAAGAAGAAAGAGAAGCCATAGTGGAGAGCTCCGGAACAGCTTCACCCTCAAGGGGACCATTATAGCGCACTGAAATCGGTCAGCAGACGGGCATCTTTGGCTTTCAGCCTCCATTAAAACACCACCAACACCAAAGGGAGGAGGCGGTGCAGGAAAAGAAGAGTAGAGACGGAAGGCGAACAGGTACAGAAAGGAAAATCTCCAAGCAGAGAGGACACAAGGCAGCGTGCGGGGAAAAATGTTTGACGCGCACAGATGTACCCTCAATGGGCGTATCTCTCACGTATGTTGTCATGATTCGGTTACACCCAGAAAAGCGCGACGTGTGGAACAAATGATGGACGCAAATGAGGATGGTGAAACGCCCTCGTATGCGCAAAAACGGAGCCACATTCGGATGCAGTACGTAAAGGCAATGTTGAAAATATCCTTGTCTACAGCCATACATCTCTCATACCATAAACTGTTCATTTTAAACCTCCCATAAGATCAACGAAATAGACATGTTAACCGCGCAGCGCCATCTATCAGCCCTCCCAGAGCTAGGCCCGCCATATTAGTTCGGTCTAAAAAACGAAGCTGGTGAACAGAGAGAGAGAATGACGGACGAGAAGGCAAGGAGATTATCTAGGCGACATCCAGTACGCTACCCTACACGTGGGAAGAGGAACGGAGGGCGAAATCGAAAAGGGGGAGGAAGGTAGGTGACTTTTTCACATGTCCGTAGTCCGTAACTGACAGGCTACACTTGGCACACTCTGAAAGTTTACGGCCTTGAGCGCAATCCTGAGTTTTTCAAAAGTTTTAAAAGCGCCTTCACAGATGTCCTCTGCGTTGACGGATTAGCCCGAGGACCCATAACCTTTACCTCTGTAGAAGCTGCCGCCTAACGTTGAATAAAGGCGATTGCACTCCTTGTGGAGGGTGAAATGCCGATGCACCGTGGCGCTACGCCATACCAAGCCAGGATCCTACGATGTGTGCGGGAAACACATAAACCTTCAGGTTTACTATGGTTTAATGCGCACGAACGTATTATACAACCAAATGCAATGCGAGATATGAATAAGCGGGCCCACCCGCTTATAGGTTTCTCTTTATACGCGCTTCGTTTCAAATTGCAATCGCGACCAGCAACTTTATTTTCTTTGATCAGAAGGGGCACCAATTTCGTGCATTTATTAAATATCCGCCAGCGCACGTTCGATCGGCCGTAAACGTATGCGGTGTTGCTCAAGCACGCAGTGCGGCCGCAATTAATTGCTTTCATTAATTTTCCGCCCTCAGTGCGCTCCAGCTGCAACTGATGATCGCTCGAGCCGTGACTTATACTAGAGCGCACTCGAGGAACCAGCATAGATTACAGCTTAGTTCTCTAAGTTTTGAACTGTTGAGTTTCTCCTGTGTTCAGTTGTACTTTGAGCGATAGCAAACTCTCTTCACAGGGAAATTGTTGGAATATGGGAGGCGTTCGCTTATATAACGCGATCACCTGCATGGTATGCGCGTTAATGGGACCCTGTGGTGCAATATGCAGCATCTATAAAACCTAATCGGGGGGTATTTTTTTACTGGCTTCCTGCCATCGGTATCCACGCGATACAAGTTGAAAAAAGGAATTCTCATTCTTTAGCCAAGTGCACTCTTCGTGCAGCATGGATTGCCGCACTAAAATCTAGAGTAGGAATTTTAAAAAAAATGTGTCCTTCCTTGCAACATGAAGAAATATACGCTTATTTTTCTCATGTTAGCATCAACTGCTAACTATTCAATACATGCTGAAGATGTCTTTTGCCTCGTTTAAAATGTGGTGCTAGAGGCTAAGACAGCGAAAATCAACATTTACAACTGCGCCGGGCACATAACAGTGATGTTTGAAAGCGCAGATGCGCATCGGACATTATGATCAAAAATATGAAATTACGCAGCTCACCGTGTGCTGTGCGGAATTACAATGCTGTGCATGCAGCTGCCAACTGTGGAACGCACGAAAGTTTGCAGTGCAAAAGAAGTTTATGTAGACCAGGACAATTTTAGCCCACTTGATATAAAACACCGACTGTAGTGTGCGGCGCCTGAACCAATACCACAATTAGCGCATTAAAACAAAAACGGCGCAGAGATAGACTTTTCTACTAACTTCTGAATGCCGATTCTTGCGATCTTCAACGCCACACACCGAGCGAAGCAGATGATGCGGTAGAAGAATGCAGGCGCTAACTAAACGAAAAGAGAGGACTTACATCTGGTTATCTATCAGCGGTACAAGCAGCGCAGGGACTGAAAGTTGGATTTTGAAATTCAACTCTTGAGATTCATTCACGAAAGCTTCTCAAATATCAAGACCGCACGCTAGTAAACGAAACACCTACTCAACCGAACCAGGATGGCAACTGAAAGCTGCGGGTGGGGTGTTGCCAGACTTCCAGAGAGTTCCACATGTCATCTACTGTCGTGTCGTCAACCGCATTTTCTTGCGTTGACTATTTTGCGTACCGGCTTGCGCCGATCTTTTCTCGTAGCCTGAGGCTGAGCGCCTGTTATTTCTATTCTAACGAAAAATCGCACTACGCGCCATCCATCTAATATAAAATGCAAAGAAACACTTAGTGCAAGAAGGGTTCTGACCCGTGTCCCACCCCTTCTAAGTGCCCACAAAGGAGCCTCTTCATTCGTGGCAGTCCTGTTGAATCTACGCCGGTCGTTCTTGAGCGATGCTCTCAGGGGTGAACTTGTGTGCGACGTTTAAGATAATGATAACGGTCACGCTAAATGTGGTTGATATTACTGGTTTCTCTTAGGGGCGCTGGCTCACCCTCTCCTGCGTAGGTTTCGTTTTCGTCAAATGTTTAGGGGAATCCCCCAAGGTGCAATAGATTTGTAATTAGGAAGCAATTACTAAGTAACATCCACCCAAGCGCAGCCATACGGTTACAAGTACAAGCTATAAAGCTTTATCTGAAACATCGCAGTTAAAGAAAAATTCGTCCTGGCCCTGAGTTCGAACCCGGGACCACCACTACACCGGAGCAGTTTTTCAACCAACTGAGCTAACCGGGACACAAGCTTACGGTAGGGCGAGAGCGAATTGATCAATAACTTGCACTGGGAAAAGTGTTGGTCAAATGTCTAGGGGAATACTCCAAGTTGGAGTAGATTTGAGATAATGGAGTAATTACTCATTGAAATCCTCCAAAGCACGAGTTATTGATCGATTCGCTCTCGCCCTACCGTAAGCTTGTGTCCCGGTTAGCTCAGTTGGTTGAGCGACGGCTCCAATGTAGCGGCGGTTCCGGGTTAGAACACCGGACCAGAGCGAATTTTTCTTTAATTGCGAAGTTTTAGATACAGCTGTATAGCTTTCATTTGTAGCCGTATGGACTTTCAAGCTGAGCTGCTTTTGGTCCCACGACTGCAAAGAAATTTTTGTCGCTCTCGAGGCTCTAATGTTTCGCTGCGTATCTTTCGGAATACTCTGTTTTTCGGCCGGTCTGGGCAGGCCTGCTTGCAGGCGCCTGGCGGAAGGTTTTGCGAGGAGTTTACAAAAATATTTTGCTCGATTTCCTCCAGCACATACTCAACCATAGCATAGATGTGTGCAGCGCCAACAGCGGCACTTTGGTGTAGCGTTTCATACTTTTACAGTGCGCCTTGCGAACGCTCTCATCTCTCGCAGTAACTGTTGGCTTATATCGACCTTCCGATGTATCGAACGCCACCCCAATACTGTCTTCTGTACAAACATGTCGTTCTGAAGGAGAAAAAATGCCGGTTCTTCTGAAAGCTAGTCATTTTCCAAAACTACAATGTATCGCAAGGGCCGCCCAGATAAATCTTTTCTTTAATGTTCCATGTCTGCGCGTCACAAACAGAATTTAAACAAGCATCAGTTTTGTTTTTTGTCTGACGCAACGAATGATCGTGTTGTAGCTTTCGTTTTCTTGGTTTAAATCATAATTTTAACCCAGAAAAAGTGAAAACAAAGCGCTGAGAAAAGTAGCGCCGAAATCAGACGTCCCAAATTAATCTCCCTTTCATAATCGAAACTCCGGATTTCTACGTGCACCTTAACTGTTCCCCATATCACGCACTGAGAATGCTAGGCGCGCGAATTCGTGTAGGATTAACCCATGCCTTGTGCAATAACGAAGGCTCTGGGTTTTATAACCGCGAAGAGACACCGACCATTGCCTCCTCATAATGCCTAAGGCGGCAAAAGAGAAGACAGCAAAGCTCGCTGCCGTGGCTCGCGAGGTGTCTAGCGGGCGCCTGGTAACGACCCAAGCGTCCGCAAAAGCGCCATAACTCTTTCCGGTCTGGTCGATCACAAGCAGCGCGGGCGTGTGGCACCTACTCCAGTAAACTGCTAGTTGAGCGAGTTGGTACACACTTGAAGGGGTTGGTCGTTATGGGGCCTTTCTTGCGTTCTTAGGAAGAAACAAACAACAGAGCGCGCTCAAAATTACGTGCTCTCACCGACGCACTAGACGTCAGCCCTAACGCCTATCTGCAGCCAAACTGCAGCAGCCTACCACGCAACAGCGCGGTGTCATTTATTTAGCGGAGGCTTCTCTGGAAGTAGGACTAAGTGCCAATTCCCTCACTAGCTCATTGACCGGAAACACTTACCTGAAACTTTCATGTCCGCGATGAGAACCAAGAAGATAACCAAAATGCATAGAAGCAGAAACAGTACAGGAAAGTGCGATCGGTTTCTCGAGCAGCATTAGTGTGGGATGCACGTGGTAGAGCCGTGGAAAGTTTTCGTCGTTATACGGGAAGGAAGGCGTCACGTGCAAAGATAGTAGCAGAGCTAAGCAGCGCTCCTTGCCATCATAGTTGTGGCTGAGCAACACTCTTACACCACTGAAGTAAAAAGTAGCTAATCTGTCCTCTTGCCTTTGCCGACGCTACATTGTTCCCTCCCCTCCGCCAACTTGCGCCTCAGTACTGCACCTGTAGAGGCAAGCACCTACAAATGGCATTCACTGATCTTTTCCTCTTCACAGCATGCACGCCAAATAGGCTCCATTCTACTCAACAACAAACAAAAGGTACTGTCGTTATTAGTGTTGGACTCTGGCGGAATGGCACAAGCCTAAAATCGGGTTCGGCCAGGGCGCATTGCTCATTCAAGCATTAGGAACATACCGACACCTTTGAGATTGCCGCTGGTGAAATTTCGCGGTAATCAAAAACATTTGAAAATTACAACTAACCAAGCAGTGTCTCTGACACAATGATGCAATTATGGAGATAATCGCACACTGGTTTAAGGATCTGTCTCCTTGCGCTTGCCTCAGATTAGAGAAGAACTGGATTAGCAAGTGTAGGCCCTGAACAAGCGAGGAGAATCTTTGGAAAATCTTTACGCAGGGAAGAAAACCGCCGACAGACGAGGATAAAGTGTATGGGGTTTGAAAATGGGGGAGATAAACACGTTCTCCCCGTTTAACCGCGGCTGAGCCAGTTCAAAACCGCGCGGACCCCACCCCGTGGTCGCGTACGCTACCGAGCGCACGCCGACCACGGCGGGCAGTGCTCTGCGAGAACAAAGGAACGACACACTGGCTGACACAAACAAGGCATTTATTGCTATAACAACAATAACGCCAGCTAGCAACAAAATACACTGAGGAATCGAGGATGTCCGACTCACCAGCACGGCTACGAGCGAACGTTCGCCCACGCTAGGGCAAAGGGATAAACTCCGAGGCCGAGCGGGACGGGCTCGGCGGGAGCAAGTTCCGACCAAGAGGCGCCCGTCGACGAAGAGCGGAGTGGCGAGCGAAACGTCCGGTCGCTTCCCGATCCCAAGGAAAAGAGACCCAGCTATCCCTCGCGCGCGCGCAGCAAAACGCCATCCGTGGCGCTGGTGTCGCTGCGACGCGAGCGCCCTCCCCTGTTAGTTAAAAGTAACCGAACCGAGAGGAGTGCTTTTCGGGGGCAGCTAACAACAGTGGGGTGCAATGCGGGAAAGTGAACGCAGGGGACGAAGGCGTCCCCACATCCCCCAACCTTAAATAGACCCACACGCCTGCAAGTTACATGCTATGGAGGAGTCTCCTGGTCTTCATGCACTTGAGGCAGGTCTTGCAGCGGAGGTCACGCCGACAGCGTGCACGCAGTCTTCCGCGGTATTCCGAAGGCGGCGTGAAGGTCTCCGCTGGGACGTCTCGCATGGCCCTCGGACTACGTGCCCGAAGGCCCGCGAAGAGGAGGGCCGGTTGACCACTACAGGCCAAGATTCCGCAGTAGTCGCCAGGGGAACAGCAGCCGGAGGTGGCTGCTGTCTGGTCTCGCCACAGCTGCCCCGGATGGATGCGGCGAACAGGATACAGGCCGCTCCGTCGCAGCAGGCGGCAGCGAGACGATGTGCACAGGACAGCAAGCTGGAGTGGCTCCACTGGATCTGCAAAATTTCCGAAACACACTCCGCATGCCTTTAACGTAGGTCACGGGAGGGGAAACGGCGTACACAAGGGCCTGGTGGCTCAATGCTCAACTCGCTAGCAAAACGTGTCGGGCGGCTGTGCAACGCAAAGTTCGAGTGAACAAAGCCCTTTCTTGAGTTGAACGAGAATGCTCGGTTCATGCGAGGTTAAAAAAAAATGGGCGGCCAGCAAAGTGCGCCCCCTCTCAACACCACGGTCCGGTGGTCGTGTCACTTTTGACAAGGTGCAGGCAGCTATGAATAGCCTTAGGCCTCACTACCATAGTGACGGTCGACGACCCCCAACAAAAGAAAGACCCGAAACGGGTTTCGTGCGCGCAGCCGTGAGGAGACGTCAGCGTTGTGGGACGGTCCTACCCCACTCCCTGCACGTAGCAGCTTCTGAGTGATCGGCGCCCACCGTATCGGACGGTGTCGGAACGCCCGGTGCCGAGCTGCAATACCAGCGAGCTCGTAACGGCACCCGTGGCCCAGGCCACCCGGCTCCCGGAGCCGCGACTCCCAGAGTCGAGAAAGAGACAGCGAGAAAATATATACAGAAAACTCGGACCACCCACGCGGCTTCCGTACTCATTCGCTTCGGGCTCGGCAACTCCGCGGGCGCTAGGCCTCGCGCTCCCTCGATGCGGACCAAGTGGTTCTTGAAGCAACTCCAGGAAGAAAACTTCACAAAAAAAAACATGCTGAGCATGTCGAAAAGTTCAAATATGCTGTAGCGCAATACACCTCGCACTCAAGAAAGCATGTCGCAGGTCCTACCACTTACTAGGCCTACCACTTGTCAAGTCCGGACAAAGAGCGTTCTTCAAAGCGAACAGACTGGCGTCCAATGTTCCAAGAGCAGGCCCCACGTTGGGCTGCCAGATATGGGGTTTGAAAATGGGGGAGATAAACACGTTCTCCCCGTTTAACCGCGGCTGAGCCAGTTCAAAACCGCGCGGACCCCACCCCGTGGTCGCATACGCTACCGAGCGCACGCCGACCACGGCGGGCCGTGCTCTGCGAGAACAAAGGAACGACACACTGGCTGACACAAACAAGGCATTTATTGCTATAACAACAATAACGCCAGCTAGCAACAAAGTACACTAAGGAATCGAGGATGTCCGACTCACCAGCACGGCTACGAGCGAACGTTCGCCCACGCTAGGGCAAATGGATAAACTCCGAGGTCGAGCGGGACGGGCTCGGCGGGAGCAAGTTCCGACCAAGAGGCGCCCGTCGACGAAGAGCGGAGTGGCGAGCGAAACGTCCGGTCGCTTCCCGATCCCAAGGAGAAGAGACCCAGCTATCCCTCCCGCGCGCGCAGCAAAACACCATACGTGGCGCTGGTGCAGCTGCGACGCGAGCGCCCTCCCGTGTTCGTTAAAAGTTACCGAACCGAGAGGAGTGCTTTTCGGGGGCAGCTAACAACAGTGGGGTGCAATGCGGGAAAGTGAACGCTGGGGACGAAGGCGTCCCCACAAGTGATCAAATGATTCAATTTCGGCCCATGATTAACAGAGGTTCACCCTAGAGAACTGCGATCGGCACAAAAAGTTTAATTGTGGTATGCTGCACTCCAAGAGAGTCATGCACATATCGCATTGCCTTGCAGTGCACAAGCAGACTATCCAAGGGAATGCCAAATGCTGAAAATCCGCTGTAGCTACGAAAGGTAAACGACTAAAATCAAGCTATTGTGAAATGTCCAGGGTTCAGAATTAATAGTAACACAAGTTCGCAAAGGACAGACTTTGCTAAAAAATCAACTATCACATTGGCATCAATGCCGCAATGACCGGGTACCCAGTGAAAACGCACTTTTTTCATATATTCTGGAATGAAAAATCTTAGGAAATGGCTCCGAAGAGCGTCCGTCCCTCGAGCCCTCAAGCGCTGCCTTGACAGAAAGGCCATCTGCAAGTATTATGACCTCATTCACATTGCAACGGATCTTTTTGTAAGACCAACTGTATCGCTAACAATTCACAAACGAATATAGGTGAAAAATCAGGGGATCGAAGCGTCCGATCGAGAGCATTGGAAGAAATGTGTGTAGCTGCTTTTTTGTTTTGCTGCGAGGCATCAGTGCAGACTGCAGTACGGGCTGGATAGTTGTCCAGTTTCTCCTCTATATGGCAATACCGGGTTTGCATACAAATGCATCGCATTTGGGAGAGGGAGAGGGCAGTTAATGTGAAGTGCAGCATCAGTACGCAGGTTGTTAACCGTACTTCAGAACTGACTGTGAGTGAGATTTTCGGCAGCAGTGAATTTGTGATCGTAATATGTGGGAACTTATACCTAGGGCAAATACCGTCGGAAAACACATCCGTGTTTGCCGTAAATATGGGGCTAGTAAATGGCTTGAAGAATATGCTCTAAAATTCTTTAAAATTTCACATAGTATGAAGCACGAACCATGAGTTTAAATTAAGTATTTGCATCTCCATGAGCTGTACAGCATTTGCCAGTTTTTGGTAGCCCAAGGCAAAGGCGCAGAGTGCGTCTCTCCAAAAGAATCGAAGGTTGAAGCTTGTACCTTGTGCAACCACAGAAAAGCGCAGAGAAAGTAGCGGTCTTAGAAAACATTTATATAAGAAAGAGTAAAGTCTCACGACGCATGCCGAAATTTTATGGCTGGTTCGCATCGACGCGCAAAAGGCGTGCACTGCTTCAATTATATTTGTCTCAATTTTCAGCCGCTAGTCTAACTGGAGATAGTAGATAATTCCCAGGCATTTTACCGCATCAACCTGTGGGGTTGGGTGCAGCGATACATAATGTATTTCGAGGCATAATAAATGAATAATAAAATAAGCCTCTCCCGCACCACTACTGTATCGCGGGTTCAAGCCAATCAAAATAAATGAATTGGCCCGTAGGCAATTGTAATTTCAGCACCCGAAGGTGGAAAGAAATCAATAAGGGAGTACTACTATAGCGACCCACAGCCGGGAGAGCGGGCCCGGGGAGGCTCCCCTGACCTCCGCTGGGAAGTAGCGGAAAGGGAAATGGGACATGGGAGGAGAATGGGGACAGCGAGTGTTTTGCTTTGATCCTTCAATGACTCGACTCCATTACTGGCCTGCCTGGCCAGGACAGGGAGAGCGTCGAGTTGCCCAATGGTGCGGCCCCGCTCACGGGATGCCCGACCACCCACCATACGCAACGGGCTCCGACCGCCGAAGACAGGAAAACCTAACACGGGGTCAGCAGCTACTCAAGGGCCCCTCCACGACTGGGTTTGTTTCCAACATGCCGGCTACCAACCGACGAGGGCTTTTCACGGTTTTTCAGACTCCGGAAGTATGTGTGATGAGTCCGGCTAGCAGAGGCCCCAGATCGCGGACCTACGCGGCACCACCGGCCCTCGGTCTCGGACCTGACACACTCCATGGGGCCCATCTGTGCTTCCTACCAGTCATCCATGCACTTATTTCCTCCCCTAGCTTGCTCGTCTCCTACTGAGGAGCGAGTGTTCAAGGCCGGGCGACCGGGCCACAAACGAAGAACGGGGCTTAGGGGTGCAGCGATACAGTAAAGAGGTATAAAGCGGGGTTAGCGACGGGTAAACAAGAAGAGCACTCTTACATTTGAAGCTAACCTTAGACTCTTTAGCCAGGCTTCCACAACATTGAATTAAGCTTGCGATATCTAATACAAAGTGTGAGGAGCCTTCGTAGAATGGAAGAAAGCAATGTCGCCTATGTACACGTAGACCTGGACAGCCCGGTCGACAGAAATATAAAAAGTAATGGCGAGAGCCCCGAACCTTGAATCAGGCCCGTCGATTTAGCGTATGTTAGAAATGTAATGACCATCAGTGCAAAAGAAATGCCTATCGTTGAAGGACTCTCTTATCCATACAGAGAGGTGGGAAGTAGGTTTCAGGTCAGCTAGTTTATGAAGCAAAAGACGGCTCAACACTCGCGTGCGCCTTTTCGTTATCCTATTTAACTATAGCTGAAACCCCCTTCTGCTTCACTGCAACCTCAATTTCGCTCTCCAAGTCTATGTGTGCGGAACAAATCGAACATGCACTGCAAAAACCAATCTGCGCCTAAGGGCACGCATAGTCGTTACATGATTCGTGAGGCACCTGCATTCTATCCGTTCCACAAGTTTGACCAAATTTGAAGTCAAAGAAATAAACCGCATAATGTCGAGTTCAAATGATTTGCCCGAGTCCTTTAGTACCATTAATTTTGCTTTTTTCTAGTCAAGTGGAATTCTGGCTTTTTTTCTAAGGACCGGTTCACAATGCGTAGGATACCTGCGGCAAAGTCTTGAGCTGATACTTTCAACATACAAGCTCTGACACCGTCAACGCCGGGGGCAGCAGACTCCAGGTAACTCAGATGGAGCGACTTCAGTGGAGTGTGCACTCAGATAAGGTAAGATCGAAGAAACCGCACTGCGTTCACGAAAACGCGTGGCGAGCCTCTGAGCTATGCAGTTGAGATCATCTATTGTTTGTTGGGGGGATAAAACTATAAACCGGGTAAAGAAAGTAGAAAGTTCGAAGTTAATGCGTTCTATATATCTGTACAAAGCTTTTCCATTTACTGGGCTGGGATAGGTTGCGCACTACCCATGATCTTTAATGAACCAGCTCAAGAAGGACAACGAAATAGTGTAGAAGGAGACGGGCGAGGACGGAAGAGCTGAACTTTAAACTTTTATTTCACAAGAAATACTCAATGCCTCCCTGGAGGCCTGTAAGGTACCTGTAAATAAATAAATAAATAAATGAAGACACAGCTGCTTATAAAGTTTTCTATCTGGACCCATAACTTTTAACGCTAGGCAAGAACCGTTTTGATATGACACTTTAGTAGGAGATGCGAAAAGTCACAAAAACCTCGTGACATAGGACACATTTTTTCAATCAATAAAGAACAGAGAGGCAGTAAGCAAAAATACCAGCAAAGCTCTTTTTTAGTACACATCAAGGGGACAAAAACCAGAGGTTGCGGAGAAGAAAGACCAACAATAAGTCCAATAGCGCTTCCCTCAGTGTCGTCCACCTTCTTCTTCCATCTGCTGTACTTTTCGCTGCTTCATCAAAGGTTATTAAGAAACCACTATGCCAACGGACCAACGGCTAGTGTTGCTCAAATACCCGTGCCATACAACTGCGGTGGTTGCACCGAAAGTAGTGAAAACGTTGTAATGGCTTCTTTATTAGTTTGTTTATGTTGCTCAAAATGCACGTGTTTATAGATAACATTTCTTCTATAATGACCAATCTTTCGGTTTTGCAGGTAACTAACGCAGTTTCAGCAGCTTAACTAATAGAACATTTTTTGTCAATGTGACAAATGGACTCCAGGCAGATGCAGCAGGCCATCACTGAGCTTCTGAAGAAGGAAAGATGCAGGCTGTGTCTATCCACAAAAGGCTGCTGAATACTTAGACATGATAATATAAACAAGAGCAATGTGGTTCGATGGATTAAGAAGTCAAAGCGAGGGGCTCCTGCGTTGACGACATACCATGCAGGGGGACAGCATCAAGTGCAACCACTGACACGAATCGTTTGTGAGTAAGAGATTTGAGGGCCGCCCGAATGAGCCGGTTGTAATTAGATTCACTTTATTAGTATCTTTATATTAAGGAAGAGTTGATCTACAAGCTACTATAAAATGGATGATGCAGAACGGCACGATACAATACAGGACGATACAGATTATATCAAATTTTTCGTTATGTTCGGTACAACCGTCCTACAAATGCAAAGCGTAAGCAACCTTATTTCGTTATTCTTCCTAGCCTCCCGAGTACCACACCAGGTAAATTTTGGCAACCTTGTGTATATAAATCATGGTTTAATGTGCACCAAAATAGAAGCGCAGGAAAGGGTATATTTCGCCACCATCGAAATAGGCCAAGGGTTGATAGCCCGACTTGCGTCCAGTTCTTGTGTCCAGTTCGAAGAGTATTTAATACGCGAATTTTCTCCGTTGCACAGAGAACAACTTGGTGGTGGCAAAAACAGCAAGCGTGCTTGAAGCATTTCGGAATAAAGAATAGGTGTCGCTTTCGGCTGCGCACATGTTAATTTGCCTGAGAGGTAAGATAACCTACCCACATAACCGAGGACAGTCTCGAGCATGATAGGAAGAGTTCAGTACGGTTTTAGTAATGTGAATGGGACTGGCGTCCGCATTTTCAGCTATTCATATTTTCTACTTTTTTTTACACGTATGCATATCGCGAAAAAGCCATAAGCAGGTGGGGAAGAAAAAGTCCAAGGTTAATTTTGCTTGAATAACACCATAGCGCTTGAATAGCGCTCTTTACCTTCTTCTCCTTCTTCTTCCTGTGTGGTGTTCGCGCTGCTGATACATATATAATATTGCTTGCTGGCGTTGAGATCGCAGCACAAAACTACTGACACATCAGTAATTTCTTTATTCTTTCATATTTTTAAACATTGTGTCTCCTAAAGAACCATTCGACAAAGTGTAGTTTGCGGCAACCAATGCCGAGGCAGTGCATCGCAAGATTATTATGAAACAGAAAGATCTAAAGCAGTAATTTGATTAGTCAACCGACTATGTAAGCCGTACACATATATTAGTTTGACTTAAACGTAGACAAGCTTTGATATTCTTGTCAGAAACAAAGAAGTGTAAAAAACTGCAGCCAAAGTTATTGCAGCTCCAACTTGTCAAGAACGTGTTCACGTCCATGCCAAGGCATGTAATCAAATATGCTGATTCATTCGCAACCATCAGAATGGTGAACTTCATGCTTTCTCACATTCCGAACGAAATTCAAATAGTACTAAAGCCGTGTTCGAGTCCTTGGTCGTGCTATCGTCTTTGTCGTCATGAATGGAGTCACTAACTCCAGGGCTCGTTACTTCAACGGCGTAACGTTCACCCGTTCAGCTTCTGATCTGCTTTGAAATCCCTCTCGAGAGATGTGGCCCCTTTTGTTGTCAATACTATACAGTTCATGTTTAAAGGAGCCAATTCAAGTTTGCCTGATACAACTCTCTATACAACTGTTGGCCCTTCGATTCGAAAAGCCAACGCTTTCAATAGTGTCGTCAGATGCTTCGTCAGACACTGGTTCTGAAGCGATATTTTTTTTCTGCGTTTTCATAGTAACATTGCCTCTGTCCGAGACCCACAGCATTGGAGAGAGCTTATTTCAACCCAAAATAGCTTGGTTTCATTGCGACCGGTAACGCCGGTTCCGTCCAGTGTGCGGCAGTTTGTTCGAAAAATAGAGCATTTATCCAGTCAACAGAAAAACCTTACGCTGCTAAGACACACTCGGATTTCAAGCTATCATTCCTGGCTTCTTAATGGTATATCTTCCTTTCGCAAAGAGGACGTCTGTCGCCGTCATCACTACATGGAGAAGCTTCTCCTTATGCGACTCTCTCTGGCGTCCCTCTGTCCCAACAGCGAAAGAGACCACCCTGCTTCAGGTCTTGTCCAAGACAGAAAAATGAAAGAGGAATTGTAACCATGAAAATAGAAGGAAGCATAACATTAAGAGAAGTCAGAAAAAAGTTAACACTGTACAGGTGCGTCTTCGAAGCGCAGGTCCGAGGCCGTTGATCGAAGACGCAGCAGGCCGGAAGCCGTTGATCGAAGACGCGTCCCGCAGGCACACACCCAAGAGTCACTAAGGAACCAGCACAGCACTTCGTCCACCTTTTCATTCCACCGCGTGAGCGGATGCTGCTCGTTCCCATTACAGTTATCTCCCCGTCGAAAAAAAGCCATACTGGCGACTTACGGGGACGAAAGTATGGTCGGGTCATAGTAGGGCTTAACACGCTCGACGTGTGCAGTTTAACGCCCCCGCCGACGATGATCCGGAGAGGGGTCAAGAGGCTCAACTATGTAATTCACGGGAGAATCTTGTTGTAGAACACGGTAAGGGCCGCGATTGCGGGAAAGCAGTTTCGTGCCGAAGCCGGCAGTGGGGAAGGCACCCAGAGCCAAATTGAGTGGGCCGGAGGGATATGAAGCGGAAAGGTCCGAGGGGTCCCGACGGTGCTTCTGGTGCCGCTGGAGCTGTGTCGTGAAAGAGCGGGCAAGTTGTCGACATTTTTCGGCATACATGTGAGCTTCGGAAAAGGATGTGGTCTGGAAAGGCTCAGGGTGATAGGGAAGGATGGTGTCCATTGTGGATGTAGGCTGTCGACCATATAAGAGGAAGGAATGGGAGAATCCCGTCGTTGTCTGCATAGCCGTATTATACACGTAGGTTACGAAAGGAAATACTTAGCCCCAGTTGAAGTGGGCGGTATCAACATACATGGCGAGCATGTCACTGAGTGTGCGGTTGAACCGCTCAGTCATGCCCTTGGTTTGGGGGTGATAGGCGCTGGTACACCGATGAACAATTTGGCATTCCTTTAGCAGCGCCGCCACTATTTCCGATTGAAAAATACCGCCACGGTCACTGAGCAGTTCTTTCGGGGAGCCGTGACGCAGAACAAGTTGGTGTAGGATGAAAAAAGCGACATCCTATGCGATAGCAGATTGGAGAGGCGACGTTTCTAGGTTGCGGGGAGGGTTTTTGCGACGTTGGCCGTCTGTACATGACCGTATGTACTGACGTACGAAGCGGCACATACCGCGCCAATAATATCGCAGACGCAGGCGAGCATACGTTTTCAATACACCGGCATGGCCGCACTGTGGATCTGCGTGGAAAGAGGCGCAGATCGCAGCACGGAGATGGGGAGGAATCACTAACAGCCACTTCCGCCCGCCGGAGAGGTAGTTGCGCCGGTATAAGAGGTCATCACGAACGGCAAAATGGTGGGCTTGGCGACGAGGAATCCGGGATAAAGGAGGTGGCGAGGAATTAGACAGGGAGGTTAGGAGTGATTTGATCCAAGGATCCTGCTGTTGTTCGGAGAGCATATCAGGGACATCGAACGACGAGAAATCGTAGGCCCAGACGAGGGCAGAGGCTGAATCGCAAGGAATTGGCGAACGGGAAAGTGCGTCAGTGTCGGAGTGCTTGCGTTCAGAGCGATAAATGACGTGAATATCAAATTCCTGGTGACGTAAAGCCCAGCGAGCAAGTCGGCCAGAGGGATCTTTGAGGCAGGACAGCCAGTAGAGAGCATGATGGTCGGTGACGACATAGAATTGCCCAAATGTTGGCGAGACATTCCTTTCCTGTGACAGACTAGTTGGATTCCGTCTTGGTGAGGGCACGGCTGGCGTAAGCGACAACATATTCCGGATACCCAGACTCCGTTGGGCAAGAACAGGGCCCAACCCCACACCGCTCGCGTTAGTGTGAATTTCGGTCGCACAGAAGGAGAAAGAAGTTGTTCTGTGTCAGAACGCTGGCTTCATATCTCTGCAGTTTTTTGATAATTTGTGCCGTAATTAGGGAGGCGCCGCTCCCCTTGTGTCACGGCGATGGAAGTGGAGGCCGCTGTGCCTTCTGTGGATCCCGGTGTGTCGGCAACGGCCGCCCAGAGGAAGCGCCTGTACGCCCCGAGTGACTCCAGCAGCCAGGACACCGTTGTGTACGGTGATGACTACTCGACTCCCCGAAGTGATGACACCTCGACCGACGATGGGTTTGTACCCGTCGTCAGTAAGAAGGCCAAGCGCAGACTGCAGAGACAAACTGAGTCGACGTCAACGACGTCCTCAAGTACGGATACGGTCATCACGGCGCGAAATGCCGAGGCCCATACAGCCTTGTTCGTGCCATTGGAGCCAACAGAAAACTTGAATCTCCTGAACAGGCAAGCCATCTCCGTATTCCTTGAAAGCCTTGTACCAGGAGGGATTAAAGACGTCAGAGTTAACCCGCATAAGAACATCATTGCCATTGATGTCATGAAGCGCAGCGAGCTGGACAGTTTGGCCGCCATCACCAAACTTGGAAATATCAGTGTACGCCCCCTTATTGTACAAGACAGCGGAACCACGGCTGGCGTAATTTACAACGTCGACATCGCTATCCCTGACGCCGACTTGCCCATATTAATCAAGCCGGCAACCAACAGTATTTCTATAATGCAAGTTAAGCGCCTTGGAAGGTCTACATGCGTTAAGCTGACTTTCAAGGGTGACTGCATTCCATCCTACGTGAAGGTGGGGCACTTTCGTCACCCAGTCCGTGCATTCGTACCTAAGCCGCTACAGTGCCGGAAATGTATGAAGATTGGTCATGTGAGCGGGGTCTGTCAAAACACCATTGTGTGCCCAAAATGCTCTGAGCCCCACAGCGGCGACAGTTGCCGCGCGACTGCCTTGAAGTGCGCCAATTGTCGTGGCCCTCACGCTTCTTCCTCGAAGGACTGCCCTCGCCTAAAGACAGAGAGGGCGGTACTGAAGCAAATGGTGCGTGATCATTCCACCCACAGAGAAGCCGCTGCAAAGGTGCGACGACGTCGTTCGCGCCGCCGCCGAAGGTCGTTGAATGACACAAATACCTTCGAAGAGAAGACCCCAAGCGGCAGTGCAGCTTGTCCGCCTCCACCGACAACAAATCAGGAAAGCCTGGCGACTCGTGAAACACGCCCTGCTGCCTCTGACACAACGTGGCCACCACTACCAAAGCCTAGAGCACACACATCGTCCGGTACGTTGCCGCACCCCATGTCTGCAACACCTACAACTGATCCGGGCAAAAGGCACGATTCCGACCACGGCCAAGATACACAAGTGATTGCAATGCTAACGTGACTGATGAATGTTATGCGTGCTCTGCTGTCCGGCTTGCGCACGCCAGCAGCACACAACGCACTGCAAGTACTGGACGCGCTACAGCCAGTTCTTGCAGCTCTTCATTAGAAGGCACCATGGCTCCCCCGGAACAATCTTTTACGAAGAAAGTCAAGCAAGCTTTTATTTTTGAGTGGAATGCCCGCGGGCTCCAGTCCCGGATTTCAGATATTCGAAATTATGTTTATGAAAACCGCTTCCCCATTCTTGTTATCTGTGAACCGAATCTACCCAACATTTTGCGATTATCCGGTTATGAAGCTTTTACTTCCCCCACGCGCAACAGAACCAGCAAAGTCATCGTCTACATTCGACGTGAACTTACATACGTGCATCATTCAGTTCCCCCACACAATGACAACCAGTATGTTTGCCTAACAGTGAAGAGCCGTGACCTCACGTTTACGCTTTTGGCTGTGTACATAGCGCCGTCAAGCCGCTTTGACGAAAAAAGGTTGAGTGATTTGATGCAAGCCACCTCCGGTCCATGGGTGATTATAGGTGACTTCAATGCTCACCACACCATGTGGGGAGGCGTTAGGATGAACCTTAGTGGAAGGAAACTCGTCTCCTTCGCCTCTGACCACGGCCTCCAGTGCCTAAATGACGGAACCCCGACGTATATTCGAGGGGTGACCTATACCAGCTGCCTAGATTTGACTTTCGTTTCGCGATGCCTAACCAACAACGTCCAATGGTTTTTGGATGTAGAAACCCATGGCAGTGACCACATCCCAACCTACCTGATTTTTACCGGCCATTGCACGTCCCGTTCTGCCACACGTATGCAGCGCATTGATTGGACAGTTTTTAAAGCGCGTATGGAGGATGCATGCATGGAAGGATTCTCGACAGGTCTTGAACAAAAAATTAAGGAGGTCATGGAGAGCGCAACGTGTTGCTACAACCCCGTCGCAAAGTACACCGACTTTGATATTGAATTACAACAACTGCGGGCACTACGGCGCAGCGCAGAGCGCAGATACCGACGCACAAAGTCGCGCTTAGACCTCAGAGATGCAAGACGCCTGCAGAAGAAAATCCAGCGCAGAATTCAAGCCCTGCAGACACAACGTTGGAGAACATTTTGCGAGGCACTTAACCCACGAAAGCCTTTGTCACGCGTTTGGAATGTGATCCGTGGCCTTCGTACGTCCCCTCAACAGCGCCACCCGTTTAAATCCCTCGCGCTCCATCAAAGACGCAGCGAGGTCGCGGTAGCCGAAGAAATTTGCGCAAGGATAACAGGCCAACCGAACCCATCCACAACGCTGCACTGCAGTGATGTTCCACCCTCGCGGGATTCACGAATGGATAACTTGTTCTCCATGGAGGAACTTGACGCTGCGCTGGCTTGTTGCAGAAGGTCGTCATCGCCGGGGCCCGATGGTGTGACATACTCCGCGTTCGCCAACCTTGGCCAAGAGGCTCGACGGGTTCTTCTGGACACATACAACAAGTCATGGTGCGAGGGCATAGTTCCTAATGCATGGAAGACCAGTCGTCTCGTACCACTCCTTAAACCGGGAAAATCACCACTCGACATTTCAGCATACCGACCAATTGCACTCTCCAGCAGTGTCGGGAAAGTCATGGAAAGAATGCTGTTAACACGCGTGGAATGGTACCTGGAGCGATACCAAATTTACCCTGCATTTATGTCTGGGTTTCGACGTGGCCGCTCTTCCATTGACAATGTGGTTGACCTTGTATCGTCCGTCCAGCACCAAAAAAACTTGAAAAGATTGACTGCGGCACTATTCTTGGACATCAAGGGCGCCTACGACAACGTAACGCATCAGGCCATTTTGGACGCATTAGAAGCTGCTCAGATTGGAGGCCGCATGTTCACCTGGATACGCAGCTATTTGTCAGGGAGGTCGTGTTTTGTCCAGACTGAAGACGGACCAACCTCTTCGCATCTAAATTCGCGCGGAGTCCCGCAGGGTGGAGTGCTGAGCCCAACTCTTTTCAACATAGCTCTCGTCGGCCTGGTTGACTCATTGCCACAATCAGTCCAGATCTCAATATACGCCGATGATATCTGTATTTGGGCATCAAGCGTGACCCGTCCCCAAGTTCGTGCGAGACTACAAAAGGCGGCAACGATACTGACGTTATACCTTCGTCAGCAGGGCCTAAATATTTAAACCGAGAAGTGTTCCCTCGTGGCGTTCACGCGAAAAAAAATGACAAGTTACCCCATATATATTAATGGCAACGCCATTCCCCATGAGAAAAACCATCGCTTCCTTGGCGTTGTTATCGATAGGAACCTCTCGTGGAGTCCCCATCTTTACGACATGCGAAAGAAACTGACAGCGATTGTTCATATTCTCTCCTTCCTCGGGGAAAGTCCTGGGGTGCATCTGTACGCTCGATGCTTCAACTGTACCGTTCGCTGTTCCTGGGATACATGCGGTATAGCTTTCCCATTTTAAACAATATCAGAAAGACAAACCTTCAGACACTTCAAAGTGTTCAAGCGCAAGCTCTACGAATATGCCTTGGGCTACCTAAATGTGCCTCAACGGCAGCCACTATTCTTGTCGCTGGGGAGCATCCTGTTACTTCATACATTGCTGTTGAAACCATGAGAACACACATTCGGCACCTCACGCGAGTTCCGAGTCATCATCTTGCAGCTCTTCCCGTACTCAGACCACATACTGCATTTGCAAATGTAATTCAAGCTCACCGTGCCTATCTTCCTTCGCAGTTCGCCCACCCATCAAGATCATGCTCACCCGTATGGAGTCTCCATGAACCCCGGGTGCACCTATCTATTCCTGGAATTAATAAGAAATCTGATTTATCATTGCCTGCTCTCAAGCAACTGACACTGCATCATTTGCATTTTAACCATAAACACCGCATACATGTCTACACAGATGGCTCAGTGACTTCAACAAGCTCTGCTGGGTCTCTGGTGATACCGGCCAGGTCTATTTTAATGAAGGTGAGGACTACCTATCTCACCTCTTCAACTGGTGCAGAACTAGCTGCCCTACGGGCTGCAGTTCAGTTCATTAGTCAGGAATCTGCAGATGACTGGACAGTTTTCACCGACTCTAAAGCAGCCCTTCAAGGCCTGCAAACTGCACTACGCCGTGGGTCACACGAACAACTCGTTGCCGGAATCCGCAAGCTCTACCATGACGCCACATTGAAAGGACATAACATAATTTTCCAGTGGCTGCCGGGCCACTGCGGCATTCATGGCAATCACCAGGCTGATGAAGCTGCCCGTTCTGCCCACAATGATGGAATCCCCGTTAATATCCCCGTAACGAGAGCTGACGCAGCGTGTGGGCTTCGTTCTTTGAGGCTGGAGCTCACACTTTCAGCGTGGAACTCTGGTGAGTTGTGCAACCGTCGCCTCAGGACTTTGGACCCTGGACTGCGCCTCCGTCTTCCGTGTAATGTAGCGCGTCGTGAAGCAACACTACTCTGTCGTCTATGGCTCGGTGTTGCCTTCACGAATAAGTATGCTTTCCGGATCGCGATGGTCGACAGCCCTTCTTGTGTGAACTGCGCCTGTGATTAGACAATCACCCATATCTTGTGTGAGTGCCCTGCCTTTGTAGCCGAAAGACATAAGCTGCGATGTGCTTTGGACCGCCTGGACCCTCGCCCTTTCACAGAGGCCAAGATCCTCGGTCCGTGGCCACAACAGTCAACTGCCATCAAGGCTTACAAGGCACTCTTTCGCTTTTTGAGAGCGACTGCCTTAATTGACAGACTGTGATTATTTCCCGTTACTTCTCTCTTTCCTCTTTAATTCCCCTCATTCCCTTCCCCTGTGCAGGGTAGCCAACCGGAATCCTTTCTGGTTAACATCCCTGCCTTTCCCTCTCTCTCTCTCTCTCTCTTCGGTCGCACAGTCGGGATCAAAATGGCAGAGTATTGAGGGGGGGGGGGGGGAGACCCGGAGGTGACGGAAAGTGTTGAATACGGTATCCCTGGCGGGTAACCAAGACGAGAGATTCGGGCTGCCGGCGCAAGAAGCTGGGTTAAAGGAGCGATGATATAGGCGAAATTCCGGATGAAGCGGCGAAAGTAGGGACAAAAGCCTATAAAACGGCGAAGTTCTTTTAAGGTGGTCGGTTTGGGAAAGTCAGCGATGGCGCGAAGTTTTGCAGGGCCAGGAAGAACGTGATCTTTGGAGATGACATTGCCTAATATCGTCAGCTTCGTGGCACCGAAGTAACGTTTCTTCAGGTTTAGTTGTAGCCCGGCTGCAGTAAGGCACGTGAGAACACGCAGGAGGTGCTTTGAATGGGAAGAAAAATGTGAAAAAAATGACAACGTCTTCCAGATAGTACAAACACGTTCCTTATTTGAGCCCGCTGAGAATATTATCAATCATTCTCTCGAATGTGGCTGCGGCATTGCATAGGCCTGATGGCATGACAATGAATTCGTACAGGCCATCTCAGGTGAAGGCGGTTTTCGGCCGGTCAGCGACAGCCATCGGGACTTGCCAGTAGCCAGAGCGCAAGTCTGAGGACGAAAAATACTCCGCTCCCTGCAGGCAATCCAGTGCGTCGTCGATTCGGGGTAGAGGTAAACATCCTTGCGAGTAATCGGGTTGAGACAACGGTAGTCCACGCAGAACCGGATGGAGCCATCTTTTTTCGTCAGCAGGACAACAGGAGAGGCCCAAGGGCTGTGAGAGGGCTGTATGATGCCGCGCTGTAGCATATCGTCGACACTGTCACGGATGACGCGGCGCTCTGTGGGCGAGACGCGGTACGGTCGCTGGCGCAAGGGGGGGGGGGGGGGGGAGGTGCGTACCTGTGTCAATTTCGTGAGAGACGGCGAACGCACTGCCCAAAGAACGTTGGGAAAGGTGAAAAGACGTGCTGAAGCGTTGGAGAATTGTCAGTAGCTGGTCACGTTGAGCGGGGGGAAGGTCGGCAGCGATGGCGCAATGAAAGACATCGACGGGAAGCGGATCGGGCGTCGTCGCACAAATGCCAAGGAGAACAACCTCGGTACAGGCACGGTGATCGGAGAACTCATAGGCAAGAGCAGGGTCCAGTTCTTCGATACGACCGAGGCCTTCGCCGCGAAAGACCGAGGACGGGCAGGCAAAAGGGTTGGAGACATAAATGGCACAGTGAGCATCGGAAATCGTGATAATGGCGAAAGGAAGCAGAAGGCCTTGACGGGGGGAGGTAGCTGTGGTGGGTATGAAGAGAGCGGGGCTGCTGAAGGCAGAGTCAGGAAGAGTCAGGACGAGGGCAGAAGGGAAGGGTGGTATGGCGGTGTCGGCAGCTACGAGAAGTTTAGCAGAGGGCACAGGCAGGTCGCACAAGGAAACGCTACACAATGAAGATAGCGCAAGTTCAGCACGAGCACATTGAATCACTGCACGGTGGGTTGAGAGGAAGTCGCATCCTGGGATGACATCGTGAGAGCATGCACTCAGCACAACAAACCCGATGAGATATGCTACGTCGTTAATAGAGACGCGTACCGTGCAGGCTGCGATGGGGTGGATGCCCTATGAGCTGGCCGTACGGAGCGAAAAGTCAGGCAGGGGCGTCGTCACCTTACGAATTTTGCGGCGAAGAGAGTTACTAATCACAGACACGGCAGCGCCCGTGTCAACTAGCGCGAGAACATGGACACCTTCGACAAACGCCTGAATCGCGTTAGCGGGAGGAAACAGAGGACTTGACGAGTTCGGAAAAGACGCAGGTCTTATCTCCGGAACTGCGGCATTTAGTTTTCCTCTCGGAGGGGTTCCGGTCGGCGAAGCATTGAGGAAATTGAACGGCGGCGAGGGGAAGACGATCGGCGAGTCGGATACTGTGTGCGAGGCTTACACGAGCCAGAAGAGCCATTGGGCAAGGGCGGCTTGTGATCGTTTCCGTATGGGAGCACAGCATCCTCAGAGCGAGGCAAGCGCGGACGGCAGAGACGTGCTTAAATGTTTCGCAGCCTGGCTTGGTCACGCAGAGGGTGATTCTTCGCAAGCGGTCAAAGAACATAATGGAAGCGATGTGGACGGGCTGCGACTAACACCGTTTACACGCCACAGTGAAGCGCGCATTTCTGCAAAACTCCTCAGCCCGGTCGTAAGCAAACCAGGGCGTGATATTTAAGACAGTTTCTAATTTGTAAAAAAGGTTTTGTTTACTTAAAATGACGTTTTCTACTTCGACATTTTATTGTCAGCTGTGACGAAAATCACAAAGCAACTAGTACGGGTAAATGATACGGGGTAATCTCGTGAAATCTAAATATTTTTATATCAAAATTATAATTAAACGCCTCATAATAATCAGAGATTTGTATCTCGTGATTATAGCAGCAATATAAGACAATACCGGAAGCTGGCTAAGCTCTTGGCGCCTGTACTGGCGTTCATGTACGTTCGTTCCTTCCCATGGCTCTACTTTTCATCATAAGCTACATAAGTGTTCATAGTTTAAAAGAAGTAGTTTTTGAGAGCTAGAGCCCTAGAAATTCTGGCTCTTCATACGAACAGAACCCAATCTGTTTGGCTGCGGGCGACGCTCGATTGCAGTCTCCGGTCACTTTTTTAGGCAGCAAAAATTTAAACGTGGCGTCCATCTCTTCTTACGTTTGAGGAGGCAGAAAATTGCTATTTTTAAAATGCGTGTTGGTGGTGAAAATGCCAACCGACTCGGCTAGGCAGCTGAAACCGCAGCAGAGTGTCCTCGCCTACTGCGCGCGTCAATAAATGCCACTGGTGAGAGTGGGTCCGGCTCACTAGCCTTTAAGGATATCTGAGAGCCTTTTGTCAGCAAGCTAAAGGAGAGAGGTGTATGAAGAGAGGAGACTAGAACCGGCTAGCAAGATAATCGCTACAAAGTCAGAGAATAAAGGAGCGTTCGTTTATTTTTATCATGGCAGCAGGTTGCAATGCGAATGTTCATAAAACCGTTCAAGTATGAAGAATGCGCAGTCATTAAATGCAGAGGAACAGTACGCGATTTTGAAATTTTTATGCATATCAATCGGATATTAAGAATGTACTTGATTAGTACATGAAATATAATTCATTCCAAAGTAAACGGAATGACATCCATATGATACAGGTGAGATAAGTATGCAGAACCTCCACAGGGAGGAAGGAAGGAAGGAAGGAAGGAAGGAAGGAAGGAAGGAAGGAAGGAAGGAAGGAAGGAAGGAAGGAAGGAAGGAAGGAAGGAAGGAAGGAAGGAAGGAAGGAAGGAAGGAAGGAAGGAAGGAAGGAAGGAAGGAAGGAAGGAAGGAAGGAAGGACCGACGGGCGGGCAGGTGGGCAAACGAACGGGCGGGCGGACGGGCGGACGGATGGACGGATGGATGGATAGACGGATGGATGGATGGATGGATGGATGGATGGATGGATGGATGGATGGATGGATGGATGGATGGATGGATGGATGGACGGACGGACGGACGGACGGACGGACGGACGGACGGACGGACGGACGGACGGACGGACGGACGGACGGACGGACGGAGCATCTACTTTTTAAACACGAAGAGACATGAAAATATTAAATGACCGTGCCAAGAACGCTGCTTTGGCATCCGCGTGCTCGGGACGCGGTCGTCCCTAGCCTTCAGACCGAAGAAATTGAGGGGTTCCAGCACTAAAGGGCAGGCGGCGCTCGTGGACAAGTGTGCTGCTGGTGTCGACAAACATAAGTGCTCGAAAAAACTCATGAAAGGTTGGCGCCACGCTTTGCACGCTTCTGATTCGCAGTCCAGTTTACGAGCCGAAAACGGTTTGTAGACCTTCACCAGGGAAGACGGAAGGTATAAAGGAAGAGGGATGGCTTCATGTTAGGTTTTCTTTTTTTTATTTCGAAGGTTTGCCATGCGGCATAACAAGAGGCTGTCGGAAAACTAGAGTAGGTCCTGGAGCTTATTCTCTTCTAGAAGGCTGAGCAGGCTTCGGGTCTTAGGGTTGTCCTTTGGCCACAAGGACAGGTGCTGTTTCCGTTTGAAGTTCTAGCTGAAGGCAGTGTGGGAACAACTTTTCCTATTCTTGACATGAATATTTTACATCGCCGGGTTACAGCACCCAGAGGAACAATAATATCGGAAAGGTATCGTATACTGCACGCTCGGCTGAGAAGGATATTGAGGCACGCTTGTTCACCGCCTCCCTTACGCTTTTCCTTCAATCTAGTGGAAACTCTTCAATAACCCTTGTCCGACAAACTGGCTTTCGCTTTTGTGTCGTTTTTCTTTGCTCTGAGCAGCGGCAAGTGTTTTCTCGGAATGCGATAAAGTGAGCTGTTACGACAACACAATCTAAGCCTTTTTTTCTTGTGTTTACTGCGCGCCTGCCAGACGCGCCACCGCAGAACTACCACGCGACACTAAAGCCGCCACAGTGAGAGGTGTCTTATCCAAGCCGAAGAAAGTGCGGTTTTTATTACTACTACACCTTCCACCTAGATTGGAAATCATGATAGGAGAACAACATGTGCGGAATGTCTTTGTGCTGTGTTTCCGTCACCATTTCTTTTTCTATAAGCAGTTTTTTATGCTTTGAGGCGGTCGCTCCTTTTTTAGGGTGGCCTCCGGAATTGACTCCTACCCTTTTGCACTATTGATTCGAGGCATCCCGAAGTAGAAACACTGATAGGCAGAAAATGTAGGGAGAACGACAGAGATGTTTCCTGTTTCTCTCAGCATTCACGTTTGTAACGCATCTGTTATCCAGAGTGGTCAACACTACTGAGCAGAAAATACCGCTGGCTAAAGAAATATCTAGAAGCGTGTGCTTCAGATACAAATTCTCAAGACACGTCCAATGTGTCACATAGATTGCGAAATAAATATGTGCACTGAGCAGGAATGTTAGCACACTCGATAAGCGTAAAGTGTGGAAAGTTGAAAAAATTTGTTAATAAAGAAATGATGGGCATAAAATAAATTTTGCATGAATATAAAATCGGCTAAAATGCGCGTTGTTTTCGGCTTCGAAAAAGAAAGTTAACGTTGCAAGAGCCGAATGAAAGCAATTTTTCATCTTATCTTTTAACTGCAACATCATCAGCATGACTACTCTCACTGCAAAGCAAAGGCTTCTCCCATGTCTCTCCAATTAACCTTGTCATTTGCCAGTGGCGGCCACCGTATCCCCGCAAACTTCTTAATCTCATCCGCCCACCTAGCTTTCTGCCGCCTCCAAAATGCACCTGCGATTTTGTTTCACAGGTGTTTTATTATAATGACCCAGATCGGTCCTATTGCGTTCTTCTCATAGTTGCGCCATCTGTGTAATAATTTTCTTCGTGTTGCTGCATTAATAATAGTACCATGTTTGGATTCTTTAAGTGTTTTTATGATCATTAAAATATATTTGCTCCTTCACAATGGCAAGAAGTAAATGTCTTTCGTGGCCTTATTATCAGTTTATTGTAGCTTTTTTTACGCACCTTCAGAACAATGTTCAGTTTCACTCCACGGCTTGGGACTTGTTCCTCTAAATGATTACGTAATGCTTTTTTATGTTAATAAAAGGAATTCTGAGCATTGTTTTGAAATCGACAGCACGCATTCACCGTATTGTGTATGCATGTATGTGAACGTGATTTTCTAAATGGAGATTTTCGGCGCGCAAACAAGGCGAATTATATCGCGTTGTGCTTTTATTCTACTCCTTCGTTACATTATAAAAATGCCTTCAACTGAGCTGCTATTTGCTAGGAATTTCGAACGATGATTCGTTCACTACCTCGACGTTCTAAGAAAGCAGAACTTTCAAGTTCATCGCTGAAAATAGTTTGAACTAGATGCGACTAAAAGTTGAAAAACCAAGTCATTTGAAAGCTGATATGCTATTCCACTGGGCGAAGAATAAGGGACAGAGTCTAATGCATAGAAGCTGGGGCGGGAGGATGTCAGTCTGTCAGTCAGGCGCACGAAGTTACTCAGAGCAATAAGATCATGAAATTAATATTTATAACTGCAGCCGGGGCTTCGGCTAAACAGAAGTGCCTAAATCTCTGTGGAGGTGAATTTTTCTTCGTTGCGATTGAGTTACCAGATGGTGATTAAGGGATTAGAACTTGGTGTCCTGGCGGTGCTGGACGAATCGAGGTGAGGTTTTTCACGACAGACTGCTTGCAGACTGGTAAATGAGAGGTAATTAGGCATGTTTCGGCTCGAAATATTGAGAAAATTAATTATCTGTTATAACAAGGCAATTAAAACGGTCCCTCGTAGATAAATATTGGAGTAACTATGTTATTCTACATAAATCCAACTACCACTCCAAGCACCAAGGTCCAAGTAAAACTGTCACGCTCATCATTACACTTACCTAGGAGGGATGCTATGCATGTTTAACGAGCCGATGTTGCACTGCGGCTATGTAGGATGGCAAATTAGAGGGCTTCAGATTAATTCCGTACACCAGGCACTGTTTATCTGTTCCGTTACCACGCACCACACGGGTTTTTTTTTTTTGACATTCAGCTCCATGAACACGCAGCCGGGATTTCCTGTTAATTTCTCGGTCTCCGCAGCCTAATTCCAAAGCCACTAAGCCAGCACGTCGGGCATTTCTTTACAAAGGTTTACAACAAATACGCACTGACTGCTCCCGTCATTTAGGCTTGCAATGCTTCATTGCTCAAACAATTCAGCCATTAACTCAAGCAAATTAGGGCATCGTTGCTCACACAAATATGCGTGGTGGGGAACGACTTGATTATAATGCTGTATGCATTATAAAAAAGGCACAGTCCTCGCGAGTTATTCAAATGGAAAGAGGTTATTGTATCCGCCTATCCTTCTGCACGAAAGGCGAGGCTGTAAATGGATAAAAATTTTAATGCGCATATAGCCGGTCAAAGAATATCAAATATGGATGTAACCTAAAACAGGCAGTTGAAAACATGACTGGAAAGGAAAACTGGAGCGCCCACGATTAATCTGGTTCCTCTTTTGGGCACTCCGTGTGATGGTAGAATTCAAACGACCAATTCTGCTACCTGCCCGTGGTAAATGTTTAATGCGTGAATGAAATCAACTCGTTCATCTTTTATTTGCGGCGTCCGCAAATTTCTGCAGCCCATCCGTCGACACACCATTATTATTTCACGAATGCAAAAATAAATCCTAAGGAATTTTTTTGTCTCAACATGTTTCGAAATTACGCCCCTTGGCCAGACAAGCGGAAACGTGTGCGGCGCTTTAAAAAGCTCATCTGCCACCTCAACAAACGTATGTGTATTTCTCTGCAACGAATATCGAGTTGCTAAAATTAGTTGCCCCGCTAAGCGTTGAGAAGCGGCGGCTTCGAGACAGGAAACAGCCCGCAGAATAGAGAAACAGAGTGAAGACACACAAACACAAGATGGACGAAAATAGAAAGACATTAGCTTGGTTAATAAAAGAAAGAGGGCCAGAAGAAGAAAAAAGTCGGCACGAGCACCAGGACGAATACATAGCGGGCCAGAACTTGTTCCACGGCCAAATGAAGCCGCATTGTCTTTAAGCAAAGAACATCTTATGAAGTGAAGTTTAAAGCAACGATAGTCCACTGAAATCCTCATGCTTTTGTTGCACACTAGGCTGCGGAAGAATGAACTGTGGGAGAAGTTTCCCTTGGAGTTGACGTCATGGGTCGGCTGCTGTTATGGGCGCAGACAATAAAGACAAACGCAACAAAACTAGTCTATTAAGGATCACTGAGAACGAAGATCGGCATTCATGGCTACAAAGCTTAATGCAGAGCGCATTCATTCGTAGAGTCGAAGAGTATAGAAAAAGTAGGTAACACACCACCAACGTTTTTGTCTGAAATAATTACTTCACAAATTGCAAGATGAGGCTATTTTCCGGTTGTTTATGAGAAGTCAGCCGTTATTGGAGCCAACGAAAGCAGATGGAAGTGTTGTCGATATTTCGTTGCAAATCTGCCTCGACAAGCACTTACCCGGACGATACCACGTTTACTAGAATGCTCTTTTTATGCGTACCCCGTCATAAATTCAGTGGCAGCTAAAGAAACCTCCCGATTGTCTACGCCGGATTGTTACGTAATATTATTAACATACAGGTATGAGCAACCGGGCTTGTCCATCTCACTGCAGACGAAAATCCGGTGAAAATTTAAAAATGACTTTCTTTTGTGTTAGCCTATCACTAGTTAGTGCTTGTTTATTTTATAATGAAATAGTATATTATGGAACTGTTAACATGACTCGAGTTGTCAAGTTACTCGCCACGCAACCGCCGCTGTGCATTAGCTACGAAAGCACTGGACACGACGTGCGGGGCTCAATGGTTCGGATCAGTCTTCTGCACTTTACTGAAAATAAGTATCACATAACAATTACAAATACTCCATCAGAAAAGTAACTGATTATAGTGCTTGGTTACCACCCCCGAAAATTAACTTAATAATTGCAGAACAGTAATCTATTACGAATGCGTTTCTTTTCTTTGAACTTAACTTTCATAACACGAACTCACTAGAACTGCGATAAAGGACAGCGGCTTGCTTGCTATTTTTTTTTTACACACGGGTATATTTCAACTGTTGTTTTTAAGAAATAGTCATCACTCATTTTGGAACGCTTCCTCGTGAAGACATTAGCCGCTCCACTGACCACTTTCGATGTAAGCGCTGAAGGGTAAGATGCTGCGCACCAACTGGTAGTTTTTCAGTGCTTCGATGCAAGTTTCTACGATATCCATGAAACTCCGCGTTTCGTTCCGGTCAGTTTACTGGTATGTTTTAATTTTGTCTGGAGCCCACAGCAATCAGCATCGGTGATGACTTGTATGCACATATATCAAGAAATGTATCGGTTCCTCAGTTGCTGCAATGCCTGTCAGCGATGGACCAAAAAATTCAAGAAAACCTTATTGGCTTACATTTGAGGCAAGCGTACCGCTGTGCAGACGATTGCTTTGCATTCTTAGAAGAGGGGCAGCCTCCACTGTTGGCTACCATGACTACCGCTGTTGGAATCCTAAGCATCTATAGCACAATGCCAGGTGGACTCAAGTTCACCTGTCAGTTTTCTGTTGACATCGCGATAGAGTTTTTAGAAGTCCTCGTCAAGTTCTGCTATTGATAAGTGTGCTGGATTTACTATCCTGGGTCCAAGAAAAGTTTACTACCTTCAGATAGCGCTCATTTTAAGCTGAACAAGAAACGGGCGGTAGCTAGCACTAATCTTCAGGCAGCTCCCAAAAATCTTGTTTCAGTCAAAGCTTTGATGAGCGACTGGCTCGCCCGTTTAGTGCTGGTTATCCAAGTGCATTCCTTAACATCATGTTTGAAAGCCTATTCTGCTAAGCAACAGAGAGAGACAGAAAAGCGAACCATGAAACCAGCAGTCCAGTTCCGCATTTCCACAGGTTGTCGTACAATGTTAAAAGATGACAATTATCACACCTCTGTGGTTTTCTGTGCTCCATACAAGCTTGGCAAGGTCTGTGCAGTGATTGCTGATTGAAAGCACGAATCACGCTGCGAGAAGCATGTCATCAAGTGCACAAAATGCTGCAGCAATCTTGTCTGTAAGATAGTCCTCACCAGCAAATGTTTTAAAATCAGACAAGTGGGAAAATGCTACAACGACCACGCCCGAGGACACAAATTGAACAAAAAAATAAATCTAATGGTTTCTCTGCACATCATTGTAAGAGCTGTGGTTGTAAACCGCTACTGGACTCAACCATGTTTCTTGCATACGCCAAACACAAACTGAAGTGAATGATTTTGGAAGCATTTCTTGCTTCTAAAGCGGGAGAGAAGCATATCAGAACACCCACAGTTTCACTCCTTGATAAAGAGTTGCGATTTCCAGACGCACACGCGTAGGCTGCTGTTTTTTTTTTTGTGGAAGGTGATTCTTGAACCTCTTTTATTAGAACGAGTGAGCTAGACACGGTTATTGTCAGAAGCATTCATAGGTGTCTCCAACACCAGAAAAGAAGATCGCCAAAAGCGCAACATGTTAGGCAGCCATCCGCATCGTCGCATGCGCTGTCAAACTATTTGACGCAATCACATCGTACAGACGCTTCACCCTGGCATTCTTTTTTTTGTTTGGTTTGGTTTATGGGATTTAACATGCCAAAGTGACTAAGTCTATGAGAGACGCCGTAGTGGAGGGCTCCGGAAATTTCGACCACCTGGGGTTCTTTAACGTGCACTGACATCGCACAGTACACGGGCCTCTAGAATTACTCCTCCAAAGAAATTCAACCGCCGCGGCTGGGATCGAACCCGCGTCTTTCGGGTCAGCAGCCGAGCACCATAACCACTGAGCCACCGCGGCGGCTCTTTTTTGTTTGCAAGGTTATTGATTATCAGTAATCGATTACACAAAAACAGTAAATGAATAACCTCAAACGATACATTCAGAAAAGTAATCAACGGACAACAAACTTACCCAAAATCTAATTAATTACAAAAAATTCATTATGTACAGCTCTGGAACTTCGGCATGCAATGGTGTTTTCTCTTAATTCCAAGCATCTTCTCCTCCCTAAAGTCTTTACGCCCTTCGCTTTCATTCTAGCGAACTTTCTAGCAGAGAAATGAGTTCTTGCGTTTCTTCCAGGCTTCAGATAGTGTTGGGCTCCTGCTTAAGAGAAATAACAGTACATATTGCGCGAAAAAATATACTGTATTATTTGTGTTGAAGTGGGCGTTTCAGGTTGGTCCACACATTATGACTTTTCAAGGATGGAAAAATAACCGCACTGATGGCCGGTGTAATGTTTGTTCAAGTTTTTCCTATGCACCACCTTACTTGATAAGAATTCGATAGTTTTGGAGCGAAATACGAATTCGTACTTTGACCCTGCTGGTTTTCTGTAATTACAGAGAATAAAGCAACTTTGAGCACAGAAGAAATCGAGAAGTAATTTGGATTGGCCCCAGTATTTGACTGTTGTGAAGAAGAAGTGTTTTCAGCTGTTGCATAATGGATCAAGAACTCAGATTTCTCTCCCTGTGAACGAAGAGCTCTTGCATATGTGTTTTTCGATGGAGGCGAAATTCTAGAGGCCCATATGCTGTGCGATGGCAGTGCACGTTGAAGAACCCCATGTGGTTGAAATTTTCGGAGCCCTTCACTACGGCGTCTCTAATAGCCTGAGTTCCTTTTTGACGTTAAACCACCATAAACTAAACCTAAACCATCTTACATATATTTACTACACTTAGAGGCGTAGTGTCCGGAAAGACGGCGCGAGGCCTGTTACCTGGACATTGTACATATATTTCTCTGTACAAAACAAAACATCCGCTCTTTTTAAGCAATCTGGAGAATAAAAAGTGAAACTAATTCAACACAAATACTTTTTCAGAAGTCGCAGTGAGGCTTCAGTGGGTATATGCTCGCCGCTGCGCAGGGACAGCTTGACTCGTCGTACCTCAGCACGGAACAAAGAAGCCTTTCGTAGTGTTGAACCCATATCAAAAAACTGCTCGCGCAGAGCAGTAAAGCTGAGATCAAAACTCTTTAAAAAGAAAAAAAAGTTACAATAACCCGGTTGCTATTCTAACGCCGCCCCAACGACCGGTCTGCTCCGTCCTACTATGATATTACTCAGGTTAAAGCAGGTGGCGCTGCGCCATAGGAGAACGCTTGAGGAAATTGAACGATAACACGTGGTCATCTAAGGTATTTAAATACTTATACAGAAAGATGCTGACCCACAGTGGCGGAAAAAAACTAGGAAACTAACCAGTAAGTACGTTGGGAACGAGGACGGAGAAAGAACGAGCATTAAACGAGAGGTTAAAATCGAGGAAGGTGAAAATTGGATTAATACAATGAAAAATAACCATAGCGTAGAACTACATAGACACTCAAAAATGCAGATCAGGAAGAAAATTGTTCTATAACTAAAGAGGCAGCGCCCTACAATGTGGTCAGGGTGTCTTAGAATGCGCAGCTACAAAAAAAAATTAACGAAGATGACGACAGATGTGCTGTGTGTGGCAGATCAGTAGAAACAATTAAGCACCTCATAATCAAATGTGATGGTATCCATGCGGATGTCGATGCAGGCACAGTCACTCTTCTTGAGGGCCTAGTGTTTAAAGATAGCAATAGTCATGTAAATAAATCTCCGGTGGAAGTTACCAAAAAGGGATTGGAGGATTGGTGGCTGAAAAGCGCAGAGGTGCCATAAGGTCAGAAGAGTAGGAAACCGTAGTGAAAGAAAATGGCAGTGAGAATTTCCAACTAAGTTGAACAAAAATAAAAGGAAAAAAAGCTGAGCATGGTGACAATTCCCACCACCCCGTTTCAAAGGGGGCGCTCCTATCCATTCATCTGTCCATCCATCCAGGCCATGGCGCAAGGCCATCAAATATCCAGAGCGCCAGAATACAAATACCTCAGGGTACAGGCAATGAAAGGACAGATTTACGCGAAAGATACCGAACATCCTCTTAGAGAAAAAGGTGAAAAGATGCCTGGATACTAAAACTTTCGGCATTATGGCGGTACGACAAATATGCAGTACTGAGAGGTATTTCATTGGCTTGTTCATAGATGGATGCTGCCAAGTATTGCACCAGGGTGGCCAAATCCAGTGCTGGTGAGGGAGTGCGTTGTCGGTTTTGGTCACTGAGATCGGGTCACACCCCATGCTTGGTTATGCAATTCCATCGAAACGCAGAGTTTTTTTTAAGCCTGGTGAATAATTGCGCGACACCGGGATTCGAACCCCGGTCCTCTTGCACGCGAGGCGCATGCTCTACCTCTACGCCATCGCGCATCGCGTCATCGTGCATTCGATAGAAATAATTTACGGATCATGAATATTTCCTTCCGCAAACAAGAAAAGATGAAGTGGACGTGGAAGAACCCGAACAGTGAAACTAAAAATGAAATTGACTTCACACTGTGCGCTCAACCTGGCATCGTAGAGGATGTGGAGGCACCCGGAAAGGTGCGCTGTAGCAACCATAGAATGGTAAGGTCTCGTATCAGCATAGATTTGAAAAGGGAAGTGGGGAAGCTAGTGAAGCTAGTGAAGCGGAAGCCAATCAACTAGTTAGCGGCACGAGGGAAATTAGATGAATTGAGAATTTCGCTGCAGAGCAGATTTTCCGCTTTAACTGAAGACGACGACTGTAATGTTGAAACGATATAAGATGATCTCAAAGCTATCGTTACGGATCACGCCGTAGAAGTATGCTGTAGGATGGTTCGACCGGATACTGGCAAGCTATCTCAGTAGACGAAAGATTTGATTAAGAAAGGCCAAAGAGTGAGGGCGTCTAACTCTGCAGACAGAGCATAACTAGGAGAGCTATCAAAAACAATAAATAAGCGTAAGGTAGCCGACATAAGAATATTTAACATGGAGAGATTTGAGCATGCTCTAAAAATCGGAGGCAGCCTCAAAAAGATGAAGAGGAACTTGGGCGTAGGCAGAAACCAGATGTGAGCGGTAAGAGACAAAGATGACAACGTCATTAGCAATATAGATAAGATATTTCAAATAACCCAAAAGTTGTTCTCAAATCTGTACAGTAGCCAATGGAATCAGAACGTTAATAAGAGAGCCAACATGCGCAGCAATGGGACATCCCACCAGTGAAGAAAGAGTAAGTAAAGAAAGCCGTGTGAGCCCCCGCCAAGGGTATGTGCCATTAAGCCAGAGGACATCATCATCAACATCACCACTGGAAAGGGGAAAGCAGCTGGCGATGATCAGGTAGAAACAGATTTGTTCAAGAACAGCGGGGAGAATGTGCTCGAAAAAACTAGCCACCCTGTATACGCAATGCCTTGTGACCTCGAGCGTACCAGTGGCTCGGTAGAACGCCAACATTATCTCAATTCATTAGAAAGGAGACGTCAAGGACTTGAAAAATTACAGACCGATCAGTTTACTGTCCGTTGCCTACAAGGTATTCACTAAGGTAATTGCTAATACAGTCAGGACAAGCTTAGGCTTCAATCAACCGAATGTAAAGGCAGGCTTTCGCAAAGGATACTCGACAATAGACCATATTATCACTATCAGTCAAATAGACAAATATGAAGAATATAACCGACCTCTATGTATAGTCCACAATGATTAAGTGAAAGATTTTGACTCGATGTAAACCTCAGCTGTCATGCAGGCACTGCGGATTCAGGGTCTACAAAAGTACTGCAGATATTGCAAGATATCTGTAACGACTGCACAGCTACCATAGTCCTTGACAAATTCAGTAAGAGCTTTCAGCAATAACGGGCGCTGTTAGGCAGACAGAAACGATCTCGCCAATACTATTCGCAAACCTTTTTACACAAGGCATTCCGAGGCCTGAATTGGGAACATTTCGGGAGAAGACTTAATGGAGAACGCCTAAATAATCTTCGTTTCGCTGATGACATTGCCTTGCTTGGTCACTCAGGACATGAACTGCAAAGCAGAATCTATGAGTTAGACAGGCGGAGCAGAAATGTGGGTCTCAAAATTAACGTGCAGAAAACCAAAGTAATGTTCAGCACTATAGCAAGGGAACAGGAGTTCGCAAGAGGTAGCGAGGTGCTGGAAGTATTAAGGGAATATGTCTACTTAGGGCAGGTAGTGACCGCTGATCCGGATTATGAGAGGAAAATAACTAGAATGAAGGTTCTCTCAATTTACAAATGGCAGTTTACGGTGGCAGTTTAAAAATATCCCTCAGGAGAAAACTATAGAACAGCTGTTTCCTACATTTCCTCATCTATGGGGCAGAAACGTGGAGGCTAATGAAGATTGTTCAGCTTAAGTTAGAGGCAACGCAGCAAGCTAAGAGAAGAAAAATTATAGGTGTAACGTTAAGAGATCGGAAACGGGTGGAGTGGAATGAGGGAACAAACGCAGGTTAATGACATCCTAGTCGAAATCAAAAGGAAGAAATGGGCTTGGGCAGCGCATGTAATGCGAAGGAGTGGATTCCAAGAGAAAGCAAGCGTAGCAGGGGAAGCAGAATGTTAGGTGGACGGATGAGGGTAAGAGTTTTTCGGGGATACGGTGGCTGCAGCTGGCAACAGACAGGGTTAAGGAAAAACATGAGAGAGGTCTTTTCTCTGCAGTGGCCGTAGTCAGGATGGTAATGATGATGATGAGAGGTAGTTGGAAAAGAATAATGCTTCCAGGGTTTACTTTTAGGAATGCGGTTTTGCGCATAAGAGCAGAAGTGCAGTCGAGATTTCAAATAAACGAGGAAGCTGCGGAAGACTCGCACTAGTGGCTCACGGCAAATTCACGAGCGAGGCAGTACAGGGAGATATGGGGGCTGGGCATCGCTCAAAGCTCGGGAAACTCAAAGTAAAATCTCATATGAATAATGGCGCGAACGAAATGGAAAACTCAGCAGTAAGTATGCAGGACACAAGGACAGAGAAAGAGCATTAAGACAGGTAAAAAACACGGAAGGTAAAAACTGGATTGATTCAATGAAAAAGGAGCATAGTGTAAAACTATACCGATACTGGAAAAAGCAGATGTGGAGTGAATCGTTCTATAAATGCTCCAGCGGCAGTGCCATATTTTTTGAAGCTAGATCAGGGTGTCTTAGAATGCGTGGCTGCAAAAAGAAGTTTAACCAAAGAGATGGCACATGGGCAGGCTTTGATAATCTGTAGAAACAATAATGCATCTCATTCTCGATTGTGATGGTATCCACGCGGGTGTCGATGCAGGTCCTTGAAGAGCTAGGGTTTACAGATAACAATGCTTATGTGAATGAATCTGCGGTGGAAGTTAGAAAAAAGCGATTGGAAGATTTGTGGTTCAAATGCTGAGAGGTGACAAGTTAGTGGTGTGGGATAGAAAATGTATTTGATGATAATAGCGTGCGTATAGACTGATTTACACCCGCTAAGGAAATGTGATGAATAAATTGATTAGAAAAACCCTGCACGGTGGCCACTACCACTCCCCCATTTAAGAGGGGACGCTCCTATCTTCCATCCATCCAGGCGCACCACATGGGCAACAATGGGTTCTTCAGGAGCAATTCTTGATCGCAAATAAGTATCATTGATTTCCCGAATGAAGATTGACGGTGTGTTTTACACGCTAGCAAAAGAGAATAAAAAAGCTATGGAACATTACCGAGGAAGCAATGACGACACGCGGGGGAGTGTGCGGCACGTAGAAGAATTAGACAAGGTGAGAGGCTCTGGAATTTGTTTAATCGGTATTTTTGGATGGCTGCGGCACTGGTAATCATGCGCTTTCAGCCCAGTCATGGACTCACTCGTGGGAGCACTCGACTAAATTTATTTCGGCTTTCCCGCGACATTTAAGACCAAATGATAGCAAGTGCACTTTTCCATTGAACGGCTCTTCAGCCTTCACGTTTGTTCAATTGCGAAACACTTCAGTCGGGACTGTTGAGCAAGCGCCCACAAGGCAGCGTTCGGAGGCGCAGGCACTGCGGGGAGATCGTGCAGTGATAAATGTCGTCTGCCCTATTACGCCACCGGCAGTAGAAATAGCGCGAAGCTTCTTCTTTTCATGGGCCATGCCGGGGTCGCAGGGCATTCATTTTACCTGCTAAACCATCACCTAAAAAATTTAATATTTCGAAAGGTGCCATATACCGAACAGCTCAAACGTGCGCCGCTTTCTCGGGCTCATCAATTTCATTAAAGCACAGGCGGTGGCTGGAAGTGAGTTTCTGTTCTACAAGAAATGCTAGGAACACTGAAAACTAAATCACCCGACAAGAGAGCACGCAGAGGCAAAGTAGATACAGAAAAGAATGGTCATATCTGCTTGTTTATCCAAGGACCGTGGTGTGATAATGTATAACTGCCTGACATAGCGCAGTGAAATTGGTGGTACTTCTGCTGCCATTTTGTGTAAGGAGAGCGAAAACATCTGGGTATGCTAACCAGGGGCCTGGTACGAGCGCTTACAAGACATTAAAGCGGTTTGTTAACTTTATGGTGGCATTACTACGCACTTATACATGTCAGGCATTCGTGGGCACGCAAACTTGCGCAATGCAATAGCCCCTCTTTGAGAACCTCGAGCCGATCGCAAATATACGCACATCATTCTGTAACTTTTTGTTACTGGCTAAGTGTAAAATGCAGAACAGAAGAACACTTCGTGGTAATTAAAAATCAGAACAGCTTAAACAAGTCCACTTTCAATTTTTTATAACTACCTTTTTTCCCTTGACTACTATCCAATTTTTATGTGTTTTTGTAGTTCCATGAGGCTATTGGTTTTTCTTAACCTTCAAACGCAAAGTAAATAGTCCACATGTAAGTCAGCACTTATTTGAATTCTCACTGAGTGTAGCAGCCAGTAAGAATTAAACGATTTTCATTGCACACTGTATTTGCCGACATGCGAAATTCATGTTCTAGACATGTGGGGAGTCGCACACAAAAGCATTTCTGATCCTGACTTTATATATCACGTGCCTTCTGTGCTGTGCCATTATGTTAGTATGCTTAGACACCAAGTGGCTAAGAAAACTTTTGTTTGCAAGTGAACTCAGTCACTTATCAATAAAAGAAGTGCCTTAGCAGACCTTTTAATTTGAAATAAAGATAAATAAAGAATTAAGACCGCATCGAAATGCAAAACTTTTATTGCGAGTATGCCATTACAACTTCGAAATTCGAATGAAAATTATTATCTTAAAAAAGGAGGTATTCGCCTTGCGAAGCATATGGAGGGCGGCAATGCAAATGAGAGCGATTAGTACAGTCCTACAGTCCGATATCACTGTAGGCTTAAAATAACTCTTGCTCTCAAGTTCTGGTATTGTTGCTAGAAGTATTATTTGCCTAGAAAGAAAAAACTACCAAAAAGTGCATGTTGCTTGCTATATCAGTCCGGCGTTGGGAAGAAAAACTGCATATGCCGTGGTTTGCGCGGCCGGAAGTTAATACATCCGCAAAAGTATTCGTCTCAGGCCGTCGCCTGCCCTCCAGATTTGGAGTAAGGACTTCCACAGGCAGTGAACCGTTTTAGGATTCCAGGCGCGTGTATATACAAAACTATAAGCCAGAAGAGCAGACTGCAATAGTTTGCAGCTTTTTACCAGTCCTATTGTTGAACAGGCCGTCGCAATGTTCCCTTCAATATAATTTGCATTATAATTTGCAAATTTCCTGCTCCGCTACTCTTCAGAGAAGTTGGTGAAATTGCTGAGAGACGCCTTGAAACAGCGAGACGCCTTTGCGCTCACGTGCTGTAGAGAGTGTCGACACGCGATTCTCATGCTACATGCAGGACATTTTTTTTCCCGACAGCCCCTAGCCATGGTGATGAATTGAGCGACGCTGTATCCGCCAATTTTCTCCGGGAACGTCTGCTTTGAAAGTCAATGCCGTTATGGACAACTTTGAAAGATGGTTCTGGGGTAAGACAGCGTGCCTCGTCCCGTGCACCTCTATTCAGCGCAGGAGCTACTGTCACCAGCTTGTCTCGAAAAGAAGGCCGACAAATAAGATTGCAAGCGTATTCCCCGCGTTTCCATCTTTCGGAAGATTTCGACGAAAATAAATAGCATGTCGCTGAGTCTGGCGTATACTACGCGCGGTGTGCGACGCCCAGTAATAAGCTTTCTGCTCTCACTCACATCGAGCCTTGCATATTTATGGAAGCACTAACAACAAGAACGAAACTGATAAATATTCCGGCGCAATATAAGCACATAGCTTACATTTGCTCGACTTGAAGGAATAGAGAAAAAAAGCTAAATCAAACAAGTAATAAAAAAATGGTAGCGGGAGACGCGTCAGCTTGTCAGACTTGTCACCAGAACCGCTTCTTGTGGATGTAGGAATGTGAAAAATGAATAGAAGATAGGTGAGCACAGAATTCTGGGTCAAGCAGGAGCCCAGCCCATTCCGGTACAGTATTTTGGGTGCTCAGAATGGAGCTGCACTTGCTGAAGACAGAACTGTTTAATTTTTTATAAACTTTTGCATTGACTTCGCGGAATCAAGCACGCCTCGTCAAAGCTGAAAATTGAGTAGGAAGTGTTGCACACGCCCCAAAACGCAAGTACAGTTTCTGACTCTCTCGGACATTTTTTAATGTTAACAAATGTTTCAGCAGACGGAAGCAAAATTGAGGGAAATGAATCGCACCTGAGCGCCAAAGAGCAAGCGCGCATTCATCACTCCTTTGGTTGATCGATTGGGGACGAACACCATAATCAGGCCTGTCAGCAATGCTTCTCTCCGGTACTGGGAGGAACAGCCAAGGAATCGCACCGCGCTCACCAAGAGCATCCCTGTCAGCCTTTCCAACGGCTCTCACAAAAGCAGCACGGAGGCTGCGCAGCCAAAAGTAAGCCGCACAGTATGTCTGAAGGGCGAGTCCTTCGCTTCGCCAGCACAGGGAAACGCTGGCCACGCGAATACCAAGGGACACACATTTTGTGTAGGCAGCGGAGATAATAGAGAAAGAAGCGAGCAGAGTAGGAAGACGCTGCAGGCGCTGACTGACGTTTCTCATTAAATTCTGGCCTCGCTTTTGTTGCGCAACCGACTTTCCGGAGCAGGGTGCATGCGTTCAGTTTATACGGTCTCCACTGGATGTGCAGTTAAAGAGTAAAGTTAATGCACTGCGCGGGGCTATAAATCAACTTCTTTGGGATGAATCCTTTTGTTACTGTCTTATTTCTGTATTTACTGCCGTGGCATTTCGAAGGTACTAACTGTGGCTTGCTCGTATATCGATGAAAAAGGGTAGCAAGCTTAACGTGGAAAAGTAAAAAAGAAGGAAACAGAATCATGTGTACTCCTACGCACACGTCTTGGAGGCATCGTCTTGCTTGCGAAATGTTCTTACATATTTCTCTTTATCGTTGGCTAGTATGTCAGCGGCGCTGCGATGTGCAATTTTTTTTCGATTTTCTTTTTGTATGATTTGTCTATTGGCGGCTGATTGCTGCTTCCTTTTAAGAGTTTTGTAATTCGGGTGCCGATAATTTTCCATCGTGCAATCTATTCAGACGCGACGCACGTTTGACGCTTATCTGTTTGTGTGCTTTTCTGTTGTGTGGTAGTACATATAGCGTCACACACTTACCGATGTCACAATGAATAATTTGGCAGCATACTTGTTTGGTTTGGTTTGGTTTATTGGGGTTTAACGTCCCAAAGCGACTGAGGCTATGAGAGACGCCGTAGTGAAGGGCTCCGGAAATTTCGACCACCTGGTGTTCTTTAACGTGCACTGACATCCCACAGCACACGGGCCTCTAGAATTTCGCCTTCAAGAAATTCAGCCGCCGCGGCCGTGATCGAACCCGCGTCTTTCGGGTCAGCAGCCGAGCGCCGTAGCCACTGAGCCACCGCGGCGGGGCCATTTTTGGCAGCACGCGTAATACTGAATTTCTCTTTGGCAAAGGCGTGCTGTCTTGCGAACTTGAGCAGCTGGCAGAACACAGGTCAGCTTGCATGCTCGGCGCGCTCATGCAGGCTGTATATCACGATTACCTCCACTAATTTTCCACTGGGCTGCAAGCTTGAGCAAGGTATACAGTAAGAACGAGAGACCCAACGCAAGATAGCATGCAATGGCGAAGGTGAAAAGAAGTAGCCAAATGAAAAATAAATCGTTAGGGCTCAGACTTTTTGGTTTGAACGAAAAAAGCCAGAAAAATGCACTGAACGCAATTTCAGTTTTCAGCAAGGAAAGTAAATATCTATGGCCTGGACGCCAAAGATAACTAGGTACTTAGTTGGAATTAACCAATCTAGGGAGAACATTAATCACGTGTCTCACCAAAGCGCGGTGAGATTGTTGTATACCTCCGGATTAAGCAGTGCAGTCGTGTGTTTTAAGGCACTGCTCTATTACTTTGCCCCCGTCTGCCTAACGAGAAGCTCCACGTTCCTCCTGGCAAAGCGTCGAGTGGAATATAGCGTAGCGCTGACGGCTGACACTGAGTCTAGGCCAGTTGCTGCATTAGGTAGGTTACTCCACTCCATATAAAAGAATAGACGCGGAACAATGCATAAGTGTCTCGACAAAGTGTTATGTTCTATCTGTAGTTGCAACGGCGCAGTCAACACGCAAATTATGCGATGCCCCGTTGTCTTCCACAAGCGAGCGCATGATTTCAAAGCTAAGATGCCGCGTTTAGCAAGTTTAATCTTACTTAAACTTTTTGGTGTGGGTTGAATCCGCAACTTTCTGCAATTTTCTGTAATGATATTAAAATGTCCTGGAACAAGAACACCTCTAAATGTGACTATTCATGCGTAAATTGTTTGTAAATCAAATGCTTGAACGGGCAAAAAGGCTGAGATAAACATGTTTTTTGAGAGCACAGATATGGCATATTATAGCAATAAAAAATGAGATTCATCTGCATAAAAAAGACTTTCGCAGAAAATAAAAACGAAAACTCGAGTCTGAAATATAAACACCAAAAGGTCCGCCGAATCCTTCTAAAAAGATATTAGCCGATTTCGGTAATTAGGGAAAATGCGGATATGTGCGCTAGCATGACGTGAATTCTCTGTTGGAGCTGTGATGTACTGGGTGGTACCAGGCTACCGCCTAACTACCACCCCAACTTCTTCCGTTTAGCTGCTGTGCAAGCATCATTCGAATCATGTTCTTCTAACCGCTTCTGCTCATTTCGCTTAGCTCGGTGAGCACAGAGGCGGTGCCGTCTAATTAGCGCCCAACTTTCTCACCTGGTTACCGTCTGTTACAACTTATCAAGTAAACCACCCGGCGGGCAGTTGAGCAGTGGCGCAGTGGCGCAGTGGCACAAGGCAGGCGCTATGGCAAGTGCTGCCACGTGTGGGACTTCGGTTGCTTGGGTTGGGTTGCGACCCAGGTTGCTATTCCCGAGCAACCTGTAACGATTAAATGTGCTGCCATCGGACTTGGTGGGCAGGTTGCACGCCACCAGGAGTGTAGGTGAGCAGCCTGCCAAAAAACCGGATTCAGACCGACCGACCGACCGACCGACCGACCGACCGACCGACCGACCGACCGACCGACAGACAGACAGACAGAAAAATACACAACGTCCAAATGCAGAGAATGGCCACTATAAGTGCTAGCACACTGAAATGACAACAAAAGACGCGGGTTCGATCCCGGTCGCGGCGGTTGAATTTCTTTGGAGGAGAAATTCGAGGCCCGTGTACTGTGCGATGTCAGTGCACGTTAAAGAACCCCAGGTGGTCGAAATTTCCGGAGCCCTCCACTACGGCGTCTCTCATAGCCTTAGTCGCTTTGGGACGTTAAACCCCATAAAAAAAAAAGAAATGACAACAGAAAAGCCCAAACTCTAATTTGCCGTCGTCTCTTACGGAACTCAGGAAAGTGGGTCCATGAGGACAGGGTCAGATGCTGGGAAAGAGGAAAACCTGGACGAAGGGGTCGCGGAAGTTGAGGTAACAAAAAGGACACGCTCCGCTTAAAAAAGGCCGCATCTCTCCTTGCACATCGAGGCACAACTAAATTCCGAACACGTTTGTAGAGTGAACAAAATAAGAGGTTGTGGTGGTATAGCTCAAATAACTTTTGAGCAGAGCCACATGAACGACTCCACAGTGAGGAGCCGTCGGAACAATCGCGGTACAGTCGTGAGCATCTCGCAATTGATACCTCCTATACGGCGAACCACCTCGTAAGTTCCAAAGCAGCGTTTCGGGAGCTTCTACGACTGCGGCGGTGAAGTAGAGTCCACACATATACTCATCACAAGGTCAGGAATTAACGCCATGATGTCGGACGTTCTACCTGCCTGCATTGATGCCCTGACGAGCTTGGATACTATGTTTTGCCAGATGTCAGCCGCTTGGCGACGAGTTCAGCGTCGTCGGGATTTCAGGCATCTAAGGCGTAGAGGAATATAGCGTCACGCGGCGCAATCACTTCTTTGGCATGCACTCGGCGGTACTGTAAGACTTTTGGTTTTTCAATAGCGGTATTGTACGCAAAAGTAATCCATGGCAGAATTTCGCCCCATCCTTTATGCTCGACATGAATATACATAGAGATCATATCAGCCATGAGTGTGTTAAGATGGTATGTGGTAGTTCTGTGGTCGGTGTGGATTAAGAGTGAGGTATCTGACATAAGTCGTGACACAAACGCGACACCTCGACCAGAGATGAGGAGTTCTTGGGCACCGTGATGAAGGAGGTTAGACTAGACGAAAAACTTCATTACGCTACATACGTAGCAGCTTAAGTAGGTAATATTCACGATTCTGCATAATATGTGAGGGAGTCCGTTGTCACAGCAATCCATCTGTTTCCGACTTTGACCTAGGGAAAGCCCCGAACATATCCATGCCGTTTTGTTGGAACGAATTGATGAGTTGCGTGATGAGGTTGACTTCCTACAGGCTGCGCCGCCGGAGTCTTCACTTTTCACGCTCACGACAGGACGTCGTTTAATATTGAACAGGCATAGCCAATTGTAGCCAGTCGGTTTTTTTGTGAATTTGCGCGTGTGTCACTGACTCCCAGATGTCCCGAGGCTGGGAAAACGCGGAAGGCTTTCATAATTCCCTTGCGCAGGTTGGCGCGCACAACAAGGAGCGACGATTTCGAACAGGCTGCCAAGTTCTTGTAGAGAAGATTGTGGTGGACGCTTAAAGTGTGCTGTTAGCGTAAGAAGAAAGGCGGAACTGTGCTTCCTTGATGCTACAGATGTGCGATCAATTCGCGGACTTCTCTAACCTACGCCGCACTGTCATATCGACGGTCCTCGTTCCTCATAGAAAGACGCCTCCACCGCGCCGTCCTTCACATATGTTGAAGCTAATTCCACGGGAGATCTTAGAGGCAATGGGCAGCTTACATGCCAATATGGCGACTAAAAGTCCAAAGAGACACAGAACAGACGCAGGCAACAACACATGGCGGTACATGCAACAACTGCGCTACATTATCGCCGCCTCCAGCCCTTGTCTGTTTCGATGTTCAGACGTTATGTCTCATCAACTGGCCGACAACTTTTCTACTCTCCTAATTTACATAAAACATTTTAAATGCAATTCGGCACCGCTTCGCTTCTTATGCACCACTATCTCTACTTACGGCTCTACTCTGGCAAAGCGAAGTTTTTGTGTAAGCTCGCAACATCTGCCCATATAATTGTCGTTTATACGCCAAGTTCCCCCCTCTCCGTTCTTCGCCATTGAAATGTTTCCAGCCAGATAATCACCGCACAGGCCGTTCTATTTGTCTTTGCGAATGAACCTCTGCCGGTCTCTCCTCATTTTGCATTTAAAGACTTTTTGATTATGAGGGAAATTTGGACATGACTCGATGCCCAACTTGTTTCGCAGCCTCTTATATTGCAGTAACGTGGTAAGACAGGGTGGGTCAAAACGTAACCTATATTTGCAATTAATTGCCGCCTTTATTTTTATTCGTAGGTATGCCCAAACAAATGTACTGAAAACTGCCTTTATTGAATCGTAATCATGAATTACGAAAACGCCGGCTTAAGAGGAACACAGTAAAACTTAATGAGATTTAAATCTTCAAAATGTTGTATTTTGTCCTGTCCTATAGAGCAAAACAAGGCCATGCCGCGGGCAAAATTAGACACCCTTCCAAAATCAAGAAATTTGTAAACCTTCCTTATGATGTAATCCAGCATGCTCACTCTAGTGGTAATATTACTATTCTATGTCGTGCAGTGTTTTTCTTGCCTGATGTCCCCCTTCCCTCATGGTTCTTTAAGGCAAAGAAAGAAAAATAAAATTCGTGCACAATAAGTTGGACTCATGTGCATCGAGAACACCGCTGCAATCCTAATAAAATGAGTCTCTGCAACAATACTGAGCCTGCGAGTGTTTAATTTGGAGGCCTACTATAGTCCACGAAGTTCTACCGCCCGGCTCTGTGTGCAGCCTCGCTACGTGGTGTTGGTCAATTACCTGCGTTCGTCAGAACTTTTTTCCTTTTTTTTTTCTTCCAGCCCCTGCTGAATGTACAAGCAGTTCCGTTCTAATTATAGCGTGTTAACACGAGGTTCTTAATGGGATTGTAGGCCGGACCGAACAGAGCTTGCTCCATCGTCACTGCGTTGTACCAGTGCGCCTATTCTTGCTAGTCAGACAGACTGGGGCTCTGGGATTCACAATGCTTTTATACCGTTCCTGCTTTTCAATGTTTGCCATTTTCTTTTCTGCTTTGTGGCAGGCGCCTCTTAAAACAACAAAAACGCTTGAAGCGGCCAGTGCTGCGCGTCTCTCAAGAGATTTTTCATGTATTCTGCGTGCCATTCGCCTTTCAGTATTTTTCTGTTCTATGGTGGGACATAGAAAGCGCCATAACGAGGTTAAATTTTTAGAGCATGCGGTGAAGCCATTAGTTTTACTTGAGTCCCTGCAGACTACCACGACATCGCATTTTGTCCCTAATGTGGCCTACTGCTGAAACACGCCTGTCTTTGTAATGAGAGGTTCAAATATTCTGCACTGTTAATTAGTTAAGTCCCAAAACCAATTATAATGACTAAGCAAATACGTTGTTTTAGAACTGTATGGTGACTGAGCTGCACTGCATTGAAGAACGTGGCGTGTAGAATTTAGCGCCTTTTCGATCTCTTCCTTGTTCACCAAGGCTCACTTCGCAATTTCTCTCCCTGGTTGGAAGAGATCCATCTATTAAACCTTAAGAATATTTGTAACAGACATTTCGCTGGTGATTCCTGTTTAAATTTTCAGTTAATATGATTGCACGTTTAGATAGCACGTGGTGCTATGGAAAAGAATGCGAGGTTTTGCGACGCGTCGCGTTTTTTCCAGCTTTTCTTTGAACAAATCCATTTAACCTTGAAATAGCGTGTTTTGTCGCATCGTGCAGTGTCGCAAAAAAAGTCCTTCTTACCTCACACATTCGGCTGGAAAGGTTCTCTTCTTGTAAAGATACCTGAAAAATAAAACAGATGTGTCGACTCACAGTGTGGGAATTTCTCTCACTAAGCGACAAGAAATGGTTTTAGCAGGGTGGAAGCGACGAGTTTGCCATGCGTGTCGAGCTTCTCAATAACTTAGGCTAACTTTAAATTCCCACACTTAGAACAGAAAAACCAAACTTTTTCTCAGATGTAAAAGCATATGTAGTTTATTCCTGAAGATTCCTTATTACAGATGACTTTTCTAATGTTATAATTTGATCAACAAATCTTGGAGCTAATGGTATGTAGCAGAGCATGAATTCAGATCGACAGATCATTAATCTGCTCTCTTGCGAGTGTTTATCGGCATCCACTGTAAATATTGTGAATAGATCGTGTTCCTCCCGAGCAGAGCCGGTATGCCTTGATCGTTTACCGACTGGAGCGCGGTAAGTACAGACTAGCCACTGGAGGAGCCAAACACCTCGTAATTGCACTGCGCAAGAAGAGCAAGATGTCTTGTTAGCTTGAAATATTTACAGCTAAGCTTTGTAAGGCTAGATATCTGCTCTGTAAATCATCTAAGATAACTGTTGATTCCAGAAGGAGGAAGAAATACTTTTTTAAAATGAAATTTTAGTCAATTCTCTGATTATTTTTTCGCGTTTTCTTTCGTTCTACTGCTAAGCGAGCGATCAGTCACATGAGAAAAAAAATTTTATCCCAGATGATTTTTTCATCAGAGCGTATAGCATCAGTGTATTTTTTGAGGCACTCTCAGACAAGACTACCATAATTCAATACATTTTTATTACTGCCTAACCAGCCCCTGCCAACTGAGGCGAAAACTCGTTCCCTGCCGTCAAATTCCTCTGCACCAGTAGTCTGAGCGTAGTTATTCAGCAAAAGCAATGGGGTTATTGATGGAAAGGGCACACTTCCAGCGAGAGCATCTTTCGAGGTAGTACGAGTAAGAAACAGAAACTAAAGAGAAATTACGTCACTGTGGAAGACTGCAGCCGAAACGCCAGCAAAAAATCAGTGCTGATGAAAAATAAGCCGAACCTTCAGCTTAGTTGCCTGCACGCACGCCTTCATTTTGGCAGCGTTGCAACCTGTTCATGGCTTCCACGACTGAGGACTACAACGAGTGAGACAACGGGCCCCCAGGCTAAGACGCAGGTTTCAAGAACCCTCGAAACTTTCCAAGTTGACGCTCGTATCCTGTCAGCTTCTTTCCTTCAACCCTTTTCGTCTCTGCTTGAACTGAGGACTCGCGAAATCAATCACGCTAGTAAACCCGCGCTAGGGTCTTTGAGAGCGGTACGTTTGCGCAACGTTTGACTGAAACGTTACTTCAGAACGTTTGACAAGGTAATCTAAGAAAGCACCAAGCACTGGGAGTACTTCACGCCCAAGCCGACTGGAATGAAAGGGCTTTAACCAAGAACTTTAGATAAAAGAGCTAGCTATTTAAAAGTACCTTGGTTGCTTGCGAGGAGAACATTATTGAACGCATTACTTCTCGCTCATTGCTTTGGTTTTGTGGAGCGGCATAGAGCTGAGATAAACGGAGCGTAATCCAATAATCTCCGTAAAATCGAGCAGTAAAATTTTCTGTCTTTCTCTCTCTAAATGTAGAAGAAACCACAGAAATACCCGAAAAATAGCAAGGTTGGTGCTGGCCATGGCGTTGGCTAACTGTGGGGCTAGCTAACTGTTTCCGGGGGCTGTTCACTGTCGGCTTCGTCATTACGTAGCAAAAGTGTCTCAGAAAATTTGATGACCAAACGCTCCCAGACTTCCCATGAGCACGTGGCTGGATTGGTACGCGCAACGTTCACAGCGGATTTGGCGAAACGTTATCGAATATTCCGCAGGTCTTCTTTTCTGAGAAGAAATGTACCACGCAGAGCACTGGCGACAAACGGATTTGGAGAATTTTTAAATACACCTACGGTACGGTGCGTATGCGTGAAACTCTGCGAAAGAAAGCGTACATGATGTCTTCATTTACTGCGTTAGCAGTGTGTATACCCTACGCCCTCCGTAAGTAAGCACACAACTGTAAACCTTTCCAGGGAAACACACAATGGAGGGTGCGTTTGAGGGCACCATCCGCATAAAAGGCGTAGAGAATTACCGAAAAATGGCAATTCCGCGCCATATAATGCTGATGGTGAACGCTAGCTGTGCAGTAAATCTTATTTTAATTTGTTAATTGTCGATACCGCTGATGCGGGATGCTTCGGCCGTCCTCCGAGTTTCTCGTCTCTGCCGCATGCAAGCACGCGTGGGCTGAATTTAGAGGGTTAGACCTATTTGCTGAAGAGGTCCCGAATGCCTACTGTCATGTACAACCTTACTGTCGCAGCCATACGACGGTAACAACACGTGTCAACATTAAGAATCTGAAAGTGATTGCGAGTGAGTAGGAGAAAAAAATGTACCTGAGGTGATCCATACATGTTGCTTGTTGTCCGAAACACACTGTTGCAGTCAGGTTAGGAATTTCATTAAGAAAGTCTTCTCTTACGCACACTATTGTTCCGCCTGTTCAGCGTACGTCGAAACGCAGCGCACGAGGTTTGCAAACGAGGAAGCACACTAGGCGCGTTAATTCCGCATTGCGCTGGTTGCAGGAACAAGCATGAAGGGCGTTAGATATCACATTATTTTTCTTTTCGCAGCTAGCTTATCCAGAAATTATAATAGGCAGCATCGTTATCTGTGCATCGTAGAGAAAAGCTACTCGAGTACATGCGTACGTCAACAATTTTGCGGTCCGGATGCCTCTATGCACGTTAACGGCCGGCGAACTTTCCTAGTGGGGACCTGCAGACTCTTCGGCTTCTCTTCCGACCACTACTCAGCATTCCGTATTTATGTTACCCTCCCGACTAAAATGTTTTTTTTTCGGTTAAATGACAGTAAGGATAATCTCTGGGTCCTCTTCGGCTTATACAAGGACCCAATCGCAGAATTTGAGGCTCCTTTAAAAATCGGCTTCACTAATGTCTTTGGGAAGGCTCGGTAGGCAAATTCGCAGAGTCTGCCCCTTAGGGACTTTCCACACTGAATCGGTTCTTTTTACACATGATACCGAGATTTGTCGGCAGCTTGATTCGGAGTCGTGTATGCCAGCAAGTCTCCGTTGATGACAGCGTTTTGAAGCCTCCTTCTACAGTGAACATGTTCCGGTTTTGTAAAACTGCTTAAAATCAATGAGCAACACGCGTGAATTCTCATTAATTTCGACGCTTGCCAAACCATGCCAGCTTTTTCTGGTACTGAGAATTAGGGTATAGCAGGGGCAGCTATTGATGTGACGTGGAGGTGAACTATAAAAATATTCACGCTCGTTATATAGCCTTACTCTGATTAGTACAAGGTAAAGAAGGGACCAGCTGCGCAGGCGCGAGTGTATCTCGGTTGACAGTACTGCCGTTCTTTAGACCCGTGCACCTAGAATTTTCCGCGAAGATACAGTTCATCCTGAATCATCTGCTGGAAATACTATGCCCTTACAAAAATGCAAACTGAGATGTGATTAACTCTTTATTGAGTATTTATGGAGTTTATAAAATGTATATAGTATCATATCGTAATGATTTCGTCCTATAAAAGTCAGTGTTCTTGACTGATATAACCCATTACAAATTTCAGTGACTACAAGTGAATTAAAAATCAAGCAACAAATAATTGCATTAAAGTCGATTCTAACTGTGTCATTAAAAAGTCAGTATGTTGTTGATTGATATGACACAGTATAAATTAAACCGACTGCCAGTGAACTAAACTCAAGCAACTAAACTCATAGGAACTGAAGAGTGATTAAAAAGTCAATATGTTCTTGGCTTTCACGACCCAATATTAGTTTAAATCACTACAAGTGAATTAAAATTCAAGAAACAAAACATCCTCACACAACCATTTCTCAGAAGTCATTAAAAAGTCAATATGTTCTTGACTGATATTCACGAAATAAATTTAATTGACTGCAGCTTAGTTAAAATTTAAGCAAGAAAAACTAAATTTACAGGGATTTCTCATTGATTATCGAGCCAACCGCAACCGCAGCTCAAACAATTCCCATTTGCGCTGAACAGATATTATTTTATATTAGATCGGCTATGGAAGATTTTCACGATGATGATGTGGTTGTATGTTGGGCCTTAAAATACTGCTCATGAGGTCGCTTATCAATGTAAAATTTAACCTATTACATAATGGAATATTCTTTTTCAGTACCAAGAGAGAACTGAAGTAAGAAATTTTCCTCCTCAGGCTGGGTTTAAATTGCACAACGAAGCAGGGAGCTAACTTGTGTTACTGGTCCATAAATATGACAGCACAAAGATGTGGAGTTAGCAGCCCTCCATACCATGTTTTCCGCGAACATTTTCAAATATAGGCTTTTTGGGGCAAATATATGGCTTGCGCGGCATAGTATTAAAAGTGTTGGCGGACACCAGAAAACCGGTTACTCGCCTTAAGTAGTGAGCTGGTTTACTAATTTTAGTAAGTAAGTTTAACTACTGCAGCTAGACGCTGAGTTGTAACTAGAGATTTGTAGCCGGTCGTTAGCAATCGCCATATCAGTGTTTAGAATTTCGAAAACGCGTTTAACCTTGGCGCTCCAGGTCGGAAATTTTTTTCCTTTTCGACTAGTTACGTGCACGGGAGGGATTGCTATGCGTGGATGCTTTCGAAAGCGCATGTATTTTCGCACGAAACAGACGAATACTACTTAACACGATTCACCGGTTTTCCGGTTTTCACCGACACTGGTGATACTATGCCACGAAAAGCCATATTTGTACCCAAAAACCCTATTTTCGAAAATTTTTGCAAGTATTCCTTGAAGCACCTGGTATTTATTTCATGTGGATATAATCTCAATCCAATTAGGGATTTTGACGGAAGTGGGTTACTAGGACCGGTATATATTTGCTCATATAGGCGATATTCACAAACTTGCACACAAGGGTAACCAAAGACAATTACAACAAAAAGGAGGCAAGCACACGAAATAAAAGGGCAACATATTGATTAGTGCGTGGAGAATAAATATACGCGCTCTTAAAATGCCTTGTAAGACCAATCTTCAACACACCTATTGAGAGACCAATAATGGGCATACCTTGCGCCCGCGCCTCGCTGGCTTCCTAACGCCGTTAAAATCAAGCGCGCTGGCTGTCAGGTCACTTGACAAGAGGAATCTTATCAGGGCACCACGCGACCACGCCATCCGTTCTGTCGTGCTGCCGTTTATGCTCGATACTTCCGGCATGGTTCGTGCGTTATTGACTTCAAAATCGCTGCCTCAAACTCGTGTTTCGGTTGACTGGTGATCGTAGCCTTTGGTACCGCTCGCAGTGGAACTTCCAGCCCTTCGTGTGGTTTGGAAAAAAGTTCGTCTTGACAGTACGTTGGACTTCAACGGGTTCCGGTAAGACAAAAGACGGAGCGTCTTTTGTCTTACCGGAACCACATTGCAAAAAAATAAAGCGGTTACTGCAATGCGTCAAGCCTCCATTTTAAGGTAAGCCCCGTAATGCTGCTCAGAAATGCGTACAGTTTCCAACCGCGCAACTTAAAACAGCTAGACCTAAGGCGAGAAGAAACGGGAGGAATGAGGCGCTGTTGCGTTCGTTACCCCTCGACATTTCGCACTGTTATGTCTGCGGGGACAAAATTCGCTCTTCATTGAGTCACTGACCAGCAAGCCCTTCTGTGTACACAGTGTATCTCTTGCGACGCAAAAACCTTGGAAATAATATAAAATCATTGTTCGACGTGGTTGTGCACTGCTGCCTGCACGCATGTTTTTCGTCACTAGCCGCTCGCAAAGGTTTGCTGATAGCGCACGCCGCTTGGCCTATTTAGCGTGGCATTTTGTGCTGCGCGTATACGCGCCGATATAGACCTCCTGCAAGTTTGCAAATAAACGAGGTGGCGCTGTACTCGCTAGCGGGCTCGTGGTAGGCAAAAGTGCAGGGAGCGGTGCGGCGGAGAGGCCCTGAGTGCGGGTTTGGGACGCTTGGAAGCACGTTTTTAGTTTTGTCGAGTCACGAGAGTGGCTGGTGCTTTGGAGTTTGTAATTTCGGTCTAAATGCGCGGGCCTGCGTTCAGAATGTGCAGCGTGTTCTGGGAATCCTTCCCCACTGCAATGCATGAATGCGCTCGGTGTTAACTAAAAAAGCATTGCAGCCATTGATTTCTACGCTAGCTGTTGAATGCATTAGCCAGTCTGCGACACTCTGCACTAGCCGGCACGATCTTAATTCGGTACATTTGTTAGGAGAAACACTGACCTCATCTGGGCTGAGCAGATGCGCCCTCGCCGTCTGCTCACACACCTGCTACGCAGTACGTTGCCAGCTAACGCTGCACGCGATCATCGTTAATCTCTTATATTTCGCTACACAATTTTACGCGACAATTTCTGTTAGTTTACCTCCTTAATGAATCGGTTGTGTAGGTGATTGAAAGATCGGGATCGGAGGGGGGGGGGGCTTTGATCGGAAAATATCACTTGCGTCGAAACTGCGTTGGGTGGACGCAGCTATGCGCGCTCGCAATTGTTTTCTCGACCTTCATGACATCATTTGCCCGTCACTGTAATGTTATGGAGAAAATAACGACAAACAAACACAACTGCAATTTGGACAGTGCTTGTCTGCGGCTGTTTCGCTGCACGCATACCAGTTCGCGAGCACGCACCGCTTCATGAAATAACTTAGGACGCATCACACAAGGAAAACAGCTATACGTGCTTAAGTTGCTTTTCGTGCACAATAAAGCACTCTGTTCTAACCTTAACAACGTGACGACAAAGGAATCAAGCGATTTAGCAGATTTCTCTCTACACGAATCACTTGTGTCAGCCATAAAAAGAAACATAGCGTCAAGTAAATAATAAATGACGTGAACGAGGTCTTTTATAGTCATATCCCTTACTTGCACTTTAATTTATCCAGTGCTACAAGAAAAAATAATTCCTTAGCCGCGAACAAACCCTTCGCTGCCCCCTCCGCACCAAGGCTCCAGGCGATAACTAGTTCTCGAGGATAGAAAGCTGGGCGATACGGTTTGAATTTGCCATACTGCAACAGCGCGAAAGGCAGAGGCCACGAACGGCGCAAGTGCCATGTTTGTCTTGCCTCGTTCTTGGTATCGGTGTTTCACGCGGTTTCAGTACGGCAGTAATTACGTGCGTCACCAAATGCTTTTTTTGCGCACTTTTAAACGCACTATAATGATCTATCAGAAAATGAGCAGACAAGGAAAGGGGAATGAGGGGCTCATTATAAATATGAGAGAAGCCAACAGCCACAGAAACCAAGGGGCACAGGGGATTTTTTATTTATTTATTTATTTTGTGGTGCTGATCAATTTATATCACTGAATATGTTATCGCTTAAAGCTAATTCATCAGAAAAGCAGAAGAAAAAACAACCACATGCCGTCGGTGGGATCCGAACTCACGACCTCCGAATTACGCGTCCGGTGCTCTACCGCTGAGCTACGGGGACGGCTGTCAAGCGTTCTGCTTTCTGGGGTATTTATGTTTACAAATAACCTAACCTTGTGAGTGTTCATCAGCGCCACTCACGTTCCTAAGCGGCGGACGTAGCACGTCCCGAGTTACCGCTGATGTGACGTAGAACGTCATCGAACGGCGAGGGTGGAAGCTGTGTGAGAACCCTCTTATGCTTCCTAAGGCATCAAGGCTGCCAGAACCGAGGCCCTCGTTAAGCAATTAAGCAGACAAGGAAAGGGGAATGAGGGGCTCGTTATAAATATGAGAGAAGCCAACAGCCACAAAACCAAGGGGCACAGGAGATTTCTAATTAATTTATTTATTTTGTGGTCTTGATCAATGAGCGTAACAGCTTCCGTTTTACGAAATCTTAGCCGCATACAGAGACAGCGTTGAGAGTAAGATTTGCGGTTTTCTACAGCGGTCCACTGCTACTGCGATATTTATCTTCGAAGAACCTATGGAGACTCACTAAATTTCTTTTCCTGCTATATACTACATGCATCCTTAAGTGACGTAGCTGCTGTATGCACACTGCCTGTGCAGCACTCGGGTACGATTCAGTCAATGAGCTCCGCCAGTAGCTGCCGTAGGCACGGTCATACGCAACCTCTTTTGCCTACCGTACGAAAGTCGCTACCGGCATCAGCGCCACTGCATATTCGCGACGTCGTGGCGTGAAGGAGGTGCCTAGCTTGTTGATGTGGGTTCGTGACCTTTGAACACACCTAGGCGAGGCGATTACATCAGCTGTCGAGCTCTGGGGGCATGCAGTGTTCGCTCTGCATTTGATGCAACTAACCCACGGCTAGCCACCCACCTTTGTGGCCGGTAGCGCGCCATTCGGCCTCTGGCGCTACATAATCCGCTACGCGAGTGCGCGTCTGGGCTCGCTCGACAGCTGATGTACTCTGCTCGATAGGACATTGACTCGTGCTCGCTGCAGCGGATTGTGCAGCATCAGAACAAGCGACAGGCGCTACTGGGGACTGTGGCGAGCGGTTAATCGTGTTGTAATCAAAAGCAGACTGAATAGATTGTCCTCCGGGGCGGAACATTCGGTGCAATCACCTCGCACCTGTGTGTTACAAGCTCAAAAAGCCTGAGACAGTAAAAGGCTATATGGGCACGCATTCACATAAGAGGAGGAATGATGCGGCTTCCCCAACGAAAAAACAGCCTGTTGGGTCATCAATGCAGCTGTAAGTGGCTTTTAGTGGCAGGCTACCGTGATGAACAAGTCATTGTTGGATGTTGAAGAATAACCAGCCAGAAAATAGGAACGCTTTGTGGCCTTTTCCTACAGCCAGTTAAGATTAAACGTTTTTGAAGAACTTTAAACAGTCCTGAGCTGATCGCTTAGGCAAATGTGAGCAAGTGAACTTTCGGTTGTTGAAACTTTGCCTTGTGTTTGTGCGAAAGCACTACTACAAATCCTCAAGCGCTAGCCCAATCATTGCGGGTACAGAACGACGACTATCCACGCTTGAACGAGGCGGGGGGTGGAGAAACCTTGCCTTCCAAGTAGTCGATGAGGCATTTTAGGTCCGGGTCTGAGCGTTGCTGCTGCCTAAAGGAGCTGGAGCTGATGAGTCCGAGGAGGGCTTCCTCAAAGTCGTCCAGAGGCGGTGCATATGCAGGGGCTCGTGACAGGCAGTCGGCGTTAGAGTTCTTGCGTCCGTACTTATAAACGATGGTGACGTCACACTCCTGGAGGCGCAGGATCCATCGAGAGACGCGACCGGAGGGGTCCTTCAAACTGGCAGGCCACCATAGTGCGTGGTGATCGCGGACCAATTTGAACGGTTGGCCGTACAGGTGGGGGTCGAATTTCGACGTAGCCAAGATGATTGCAAGGCATTGGAGTTCCACAAGGCAGTGTACTCGGACCTTTACTTTTGCTGATCTGTATTAATGACTTACCCAGTTGCGTGACGTCGAGAATCAGAATATTTGCTGGCGATTGTTTGCTTTATCGATATATAACCTGTAACACTGATAGCCAGTTACTGCAGTCTGATCAAGAAGCGATAAGTACATAGTGTTCTAAATGGTTAATTCCGTTAAATCTTTCCAGAAATATATAAGCTCATGTTTTTCACCAACAAGCCACGTATTCCTACCACATACTCTCTCGATAGCGATAGTGTAGATTTCACCACAAGTTACAAGTGTCTAGGCAGTAACCTTCAGCCTGAGTTATCATGGAATCATCCTATTAATCTCACTCTTGCCTCCTCTAATCGCACTTTCGGACTTCTCAAACTTAATTTAAAAGAGCTCGCAACACATTTAAAAAAACTAGCGATACCACATTATCCGCCCGAAACTCAAATTCGTATCTGCCATTTGGGATCCTCATCAAAATGATATCATCAGTAATATCGAAGCCCTGCAAAACCGTTCTGCGCGATTCATCTTTTCTGATTATACATGTTACACCTGCGTCTCCTCATTAAAGTCTAAACCCGAGCTAGGTAACTTAGCACTGCGCCGTAAAATTTCCCGGCTATCACTTTTCCATAAGCTTTATCGCCATCTTTCCCTTCATGGTGAATTCCTCCAGCTACCGCCAATTATGTTTCCACGTAGTGATCATCGTTACAAAGTTAAACACATTAACTAGCAGTCATCGCATTATGCTTATTCTTTTTACCGCGCGCAATAACCGAATGGAACGCCTTACCATCAGACATTGCAACAGAATCTGACCTAAATAAGTTCCAACGCCTTACTGACTCAAGTTACTACAACTAACAAAGTTTTTTTTAGCGTACTTTCTTCCGCCTTGTGTTTTTTATCATTTTCTCCTTTTGATTTCTACCTCAGCGCATTTTTTTCTGCTGTCGTCATTTTCTTGCGGTGCTGTTATTTATTTATCCCTGAAATTTTCCAGCTATGTGCATTCTTCTTCCTCTTTTTGTGGGTGCCTATTTTTCAATCATATTCGTGATTTCTATTTTGTATTTTTGCCTTATTATAACCTTTATCAAATGTCTTGTACCCACTCCACCCCCCCCCCCTCCCCCTGTAATACCCTTGAATAAGGGCATTTGGGAGTATTTTGTATAAACAAATAAACAAGTATTCCCTCTCAATTGTCGAACAGTTAGTCTCGGCCTTAAACAGGGAACGGCTAACGTATGCGATTACTTTCCCCACTCTGTCGGTTTTCTGAACGAGGGCGGCGCCTAGGCCCACACTGCCTGCCTCGGTATGATTTTCAGTCTCAGCGTTTTCATCTAAGTGTGCGAGGATCGGTGGGGACTGTAAATGACACCGAATTTCCTTGAAGGCTTTCGCTTGCGGCGCTTCCCATTTCAATGGCACGTCTACGTTTGTCAGTAGGGTGAGAGTTTCGGCGATGCGCGAGAAGTTCTTGACAAATTCTAAGTAATCCACGCAAAGTCCGAGGAATCTGCGCAACCCTTTCCTATCGGTCGGCGGGGTAAACAGTGCGGTAGGAGCAGTTTTCTGCTTATCCGAGCGTACACCGTCCTTGCTAACGGTGTCGTCTAGAAATAGCAGCTCTTCAAAGGCAAAGTGGCACTTCCCTGCTTTCAAGGTTAGGCCGGACGACTTGATTGCCTCTACTGTTCGAAGTGTTTTTAGGCGCTCTTCAAAGTTCGAGGCGAAGACAACGACGTCATCTAAATATACTGTCATATTTGCCACTTCAGGCCTGCCAGCACTGAATCGATTACTTGCTGAAACGTTCCTGGAGCGGAACCGAGACGAAATGGTATCAACTTGAGCCCGAAGCAGCCATCCGGAGTGGTGAATGCAGTCTTGTCGCGATCTCTTTCATCGACCTCAGTTTGCCAGCAGCCGCTCTTGAGGTCCATCAATGAGAAATACTTGGCGTCACAGAGCCGGTCCAGTGTGTCGCCGATGCGAGGGAGGGGGTTGACTTCCTTTTTTATTATGTTGATCAAGCGGAACTAATAAATGCAGAATCGAAATGCGCGCCGTCTTGCTACCTCACAAGAACAACTGGTGTTGCCCAGGGCACTTTGAAGGCTGGGTGAGGTCCTCTCAAAGCATTTCTTGCACTTGGTCCTTATGGCTTGCCGTTCTCGCGGTTACACACGGTAGGGGCTTTTGGCAGAGTGTTCGGGCGTGCTCGTCGGTTGTAATGCGATGTTTTGCCTTCGGCGTTTGTCGGACATTCGGCGATGACGAGAAGCACACGCTGCAGCTTGGAAGCCGATCGCTGATCTGGGCTTGTCTGTTCTTGGGCAATGCTGGGTTGATGTCGAAAGTTGGTAAATTCTCTGGGTCAGGCGAACCTTCTGTGTTTGAGTCGGAGAGTGCGAAGGAGCCTCGTACGTCGGTTATTTCGTCGAAGAAAGAAATCCTCATTCTTATGTTAATGCGCCGGTATTCTTCGCTTAAGTTAATCAGCAGTACTTCAGCTTTTTCTTTGAGTAAATGTGAGATGTCTCTTGCGATTTGTCTGCGGTGAGGTACAGCTCTTGGTGGAAAGTGGTAAACTGCCTTTCATTATCGTTTATGTAGGTGTCAATATTACGCCTGAATGGGTGTGTACTATTATATATAAGGCCAAGAACAATGACAGCCAGCAGTTTATCTCTCAGCAGTACCAACGCATGCCAGCATTAGTAATGTCTCACCTCCTTAACGGTTCTGCAGGTTTACGAGCCCCTACATTTGTCTTCCCACTATACAGTACCCGTCAAATTACCTTGGACGTTGAGTCCTTGTTTCTATTATAACTGTCGCCCTCTTTGTCACAATGTGACTGTTTTATCGCAGCATGCGAAATGTTTAGCAAAAGAGGAAAATTTTTTCCAAATTTCGCTATAACTTGTTGTCTGGGTATTTTGCTTTATTAGTCTTTTATTCATCGCGTTGACTAAAAATTGGATATAATAGTTTCATGAAAATATGCCCCGGTGACTCTGTGGCGAGTGGAAAAGAACGGCGGAAGTTATGTACGACCAGCAACTAAAAAAAGTTAAATAAATTATGGTGGCCCGTAAGGCCCTTTAAGAGTGGAATGCAGGAGCATTAGAAGGAACGTTGCTTCAACATGTTTCTGTTTTGTTTCCTTTAGTTAACCACATACATAATTCGGCCACGGTCATCATAACCTTACTGGCACTCAGAAAATTATGCTCTTCGCCCATTTCCTCTTCAGACGCCTCTGCAGTGTCTTCATCCATGTCAGCGGATTAATGCCGTCGAAATCTTCTTCCAATTGGTTCAAACTGGCTTATCTTGTTCTTTCTTTGTTGTGCGGTAAAGGGAAAAACTAGCCTAGTGGTCACGTATACTTACGATGTCATTACCATCGTCTCCAACTCGCTGCGTTTGTGACTAACGCTTTTCAAGAAAAAGGAATTGTGTGAAGTACCTCGGGGGAGGGGGGCAATGTTATTGAATACAAAGAAAGTAATAAAATTGCCGGCGGCCATACCTGGCAGGTTGATCACAATGAAGTAATCAGGTTGCCCCCTGACACGGCGAGGAAGTTGTGACAAAGTCACGACATCACGTC